>NW_023494825.1:95000-275000 GCF_904425465.1 Colossoma macropomum | reverse complement strand
ATAGAGAGAAAGAAAATGAGAGAGATGGATGAGAGAAAGACAAAAAGAGAGAGAGAAGACAGATGAAAGAAAGAAAAAGAGTGAGAGACAGGTGAGAAAGAAAGAGAAGATGGAGAGATCAGAGAGAGAGAGAAGAGAGAGATGAAGGACAGAAAGAAAGACAGAACATGGGCATGGGAGAGAGAGATGAGTGAACAGAGAAAGGAATAAACACATGAAATATTGGAGATGAGGGTGACAGAACAGATGCAGAGAGAGAAAAAGACCAAACGAGAGAGAAGATGGAGAGAATACAGAGGGAGAGGGAGGAGTGTGTAAATATTCAAATAACTGAGGGAATACAGAAGGAGAGACAGAGAAGGAATAGAGAGCATACAGAGAGAGAGAACAGAGGGAGAGATAAAGGAGAAAGAACAGAGTGAATAGAGAGAGAGAGAGAGAAAGAGAGAGAGAGAGAGAGAGAGAGAGAGAAAGAGAGGATGGATGGATGGATGGAATACAGAGAGGTCTGAAGCGTAGAGGAGAATGAGAAAAGCATCACTCGTTCTGACCCACTGTGTCCACTTCACTGACCGAGGGGTTTGTGGTCACAGTCGAGAGCCGATGCTGTGAAAAGTCTCCTGGGTAAATCACGATTATGTAATTATGTAAATTAGGTGTGATTAATTTCACAACACTCGTTTGTGCAGATTCAGGGTGGACAGTCTGCTGATCTGTAACCATATTAATGATGATTATTATACTGCGCCGATCTGCGACCATTCAAAACCAACACAATCACTTCAAAGTCCTGAAATTTTACATACAATATTAACTGAAATTTAACAATCTAGAATAACAAAAGGTTTTTAATCAATGTGTACAGTGTTTAAAGTGCTTTGGTTAAAGCAACAGCTTATTAAATGATTAAATCTACACTGTAATTATCTGTTTACAATCAGTCTTTTATCAACTTATTTACCTCCACATAAACATTTCACTTTTCAAAGGTGAGAGATTCTGAATATGAATTTTATTAGAACTTCATTCTGTAGATTAATTTTATTAGAACCTCATTCTAAATGTGAATTTTATTAGAACTTCATTCTGGATATTAATTTGATCAGAACTTAATTCTGGACCCTTCCTGGATCGGGGCCTTGTCGTGGCGGAAGGGCTTGTGTGGTCTAGGGATCTTCAGAGCTAAGTCGTCGGGAGCAACATGCTCCTGGTAGGGTCTCCCAGGGCGAACAGGTCTGGAGTGAAGACCCAGACTAACTCGATCCAAAAACCTCCATGAAAAACAGACGCAAAACATCGTGTACCCTGCCCGGGAGAGGGTCACCGGGACCTACCCCTGGAGCCAGGCCTGGGGGTAGCGTCCCTCGGCGAGCGCCTGGTGGCCGGGCAGCCCACGTAACCCGGCCGGGCTCAGCCCGAAGAGGCAACGTGGGGGGACCATGTGGGCCCACCACCCGCAAGGTCCAGCATGGGGGAGTGGTGCAGTGCCGTACAGGCAGTGGGAGATTGCAGGGGGGCCCTTGGTGGCCTAGGCCCCTGCGGCAGAAACTGGCTCTTGGTACGTGGAACGTAACCTCACTGGGGGGGAAGGAGCCGGAGCTTGTGCGGGAGGTTGAGAGGTACCAACTAGATATAGTTGGGCTCACCTCCACCCACAGTATCGGCTCTGGAACCAAACTCCTGGATAGGGGTTGGTCCCTCTCCTACTCCGGGGTTGCACAAGGTGAGAGGCGCCGGGCGGGTGTGGGGATACTCACGAGTCCCCGGCTGGCGGCAATACAGTTGGAGTTTGTCCCGGTGGACGAGAGGGTCGCCTCAATGCGTATTAAAATCGCAGAGAGGAAAACTCTGACTGTTGTGTGTGCTTATGCACCAAACAACAGGTCGGAGTATTCGGCCTTCTTGGAGCAAGTGGGCGGGGTTCTGGAAAGGGTCCCAACTACAGACTCCATAGTCTTACTGGGAGACTTCAATGCTCATGTTGGCAATGACTGGGAGACCTGGAGAGGCGTGATTGGGAAGAACGGCCTGCCCGATCTAAACCCGAATGGTGAGTTGTTATTGGACTTGTGTGCTAGGCATGGATGGTCCATAACGAACACCAAGTTCCAACCCAAGGATGTTCATAAGTGTACATGGTACCAGAGCTCCTTGGCTGAAAGGTCAATGATCGACTTTGTTGTCGTTTCATCTACTCGGGACCGTATGTTCTGGACACTCGGGTGAAGAGAGGGTGCTGAGCTGTCGACTGATCACCACCTGGTGGTGAGTTGGATCAGATGGCAGGGAAGACTAATGGGTCAGACCCGGTAGGCCCAAGCGAATAGCGAGGGTGTGCTGGGAATGACTGCCGGAGGCCCCTGTTTGGAATGATTTAAACTCCCACCTCCGGGAGAGCTCTCTCATGTCCGGCAGGAGGTAGGGAGACATAGAGTCTGAATGGACCCTGTTCAAAACCTCCATTGTGGAAGCTGCCAGGCATGGCTGTGGCCAAAAGCTTGTGGGTGCCTGTCAGGGCGGTAACCCAAGAACCCACCCTGGTGGACACCGGTGGTGAGGGAGGCCGTCAAGCTGAAGAAAGAGGCCTTTAGGGACTGGATGGCCCGAAGGACTCCCGATTCAGCAGATAGGTACCGACATGCAAAAAAGGTGGCAGCTGCAACTGTGGCAGAAGCAAAATCCAGGGCGTGGGAGGAGTTTGGTGAGACCATGCAAAAAGACTTTCGGTCGGCCTCGAGGAGGTTCTGGACAACTGTCCGGCGACTCAGGAGTGGTCGGGGTGACTGCGCCCAGGCTGTATTCAGCAGGGGTGGAGAAACTCTGACTTCAAATGAGGATATTGTTGGTCGGTGGAAAGAGCACTTTGAGGAACTCCTTAATCCGGGTGACATGCCTCCCTCACGGGAGTCAGGGCCAGAGGCCTCTGGCGTGTCAAGCTCCATTTCCCTGGTGGAGGTCACTGAGGTAGTTGGCAAGCTCTTCAGTGGCAAGGCACCGGGGGTGGATGAGATTCGTCCGGAGATGCTTAAGGCTCTGGATATTGTGGGGCTGTCGTGGCTGACACGCCTCTGCAATAGTGCATGGACCTCGGGAACAGTACCCTTGGACTGGCAGACCGGGGTGGTGGTCCCTATTTTCAAGAAAAGGGACCGGAGGGTGTGTGCCAACTATCGGGGTATCACACTGCTCAGCCTCCCTGGGAAAGTCTATGCCAAGGTGCTGGAAAGGAGACTTCGGCCGATAGTTGAACCTCAGATTGAGGAGGAACAATGCGGATTCCGTCCCGGCCGTGGAACAATGGACCAGCTTTTCACCCTCTCACGGATTGTTGAGGGGGCATGGGAGTTTGCCAACCCAGTCTACATGTGTTTTGTGGATTTGGAGAAGGCTTACGACCGTGTTCCCCGAGATATCTTGTGGGAGGTCCTCCGGGAGTATGGGGTGCCGGGGTTACTACTCCGGGCCATTCAATCTCTGTACGCCCGGAGTGAGAGCTGTGTTCGTATACTCGGCATTAAGTCGGACTCTTTCAGTGTTAGCGTTGGACTCCGCCAGGGTTGTGCCCTGTCTCCACTCCTGTTTGTGATATTCATGGACAGGGTGTCAAGGCGTAGCCGGGGTCAGGAGGGCATTATGTGTGGAGGCCGGAGGGTGGCGTCTCTGCTATTTGCAGATGATGTTGTTCTTTTGGCTGGATCACATGGATGCCTCCAGCGCACACTGGAGCGGTTTGCAGCTGAGTGTGAAGCGGTTGGTATGCGGATCAGCACCTCCAAGTCTGAGTCCATGGTCTTAGCCCGGAAAAGGATGGTATGCCCACTCCAGGTAGGGGGAAAGGACCTGCCCCAGGTGGAGGAGTTTAAGTATCTCGGGGTCTTGTTCACGAGTGATGGGAAGAAGGATCGTGAGATCGACCGCAGGCTGGGACAAGCGGCAGCAGTAATGCGGTCGCTGTACCGGACTGTAATGGTGAAGAGGGAGCTGAGCCGTAAGGCGAAGCTCTCTGTTTACCGATCGGTCTACATCCCGACCCTCACCTATGGTCATGAGCTGTGGGTAATGACCGAAAGAATGAGATCGCGAATACAAGCGGCAGAAATGAGCTTTCTTCGCAGGGTGGCGGGCTACACTCTATTTGATAGGGTGAGGAGCTCGGCCATCCGGGAGGAGCTCGGAGTAGAGCCGCTACTCCTCCGCATTGAGAGGAGCCAGCTGAGGTGGTTCGGGCATCTGATCCGGATGCCCCCGGGACGCGTCCCGGTGGGGGTGTACCAGGCACGGCCTACCGGAATAAGACCCCGGGGTCGTCCTAGGACCCGCTGGAGGGATTATATCTCCAAGTTGGCCTGGGAGCGGCTTGGGGTCCCCGGGAATGAGCTGGAGGAAGTTGCGGGGGACAGGGTCACCTGGGATTCTCTGCTCTCCCAACTGCTACCGCGACCCTATCTGGACTAAGCGGTTAACGATGATGATGATGATGATGATGATAATTCTGGATATTTATTTGATTAGAACTTCATTCTTGATTCTAATTTTCCCAGAAATTAATTTTGGATATTAATTTTATTAGTACTTCATTCTGGATGTTAATTTTATTACAACTTCATTCTGGATTCTAATTTTACAGGAAAATAATTCTGGACATTAATTTTATCAGAACTTCATTCTGGATGTTAATTTTGTTAGAACTTCACTGTGGATGTTAATTTTATCAGAACTTCATTCTGGATTCTAATTTTACTGGAAAATAATTCTGGACATTAATTTTATCAGAACTTCATTCTGGATGTTAATTTTATTAGCACTTCATTCTGGATGTTAATTTTGTTAGAACTTCATTCTGGATGTTAATTTTGTTAGAACTTCATTCTGGATATTAATTTTGTTAGAACTTCATTCTGGATGTTAATTTTGTTAGAACTTCATTCTGGATGTTAATTTTGTTAGAACTTCATTCTGGATGTTAATTTTGTTAGAACTTCATTCTGGATGTTAATTTTGTTAGAACTTCATTCTGGATATTAATTTGTTAGAACTTCATTCTGGATATTAATTTGTTAGAACTTCATTGTGGATGTTAATTTTATTACAACTCATTCTGGATATTAATTTTGTTAGAACTTCATTCTGGATATTAATTTTGTTAGAACTTCATTCTGGATGTTAATTTTGTTAGAACTTCATTCTGGATGTTAATTTTGTTAGAACTTCATTCTGGATATTAATTTGTTAGAACTTCATTCTGGATATTAATTTGTTAGAACTTCATTGTGGATGTTAATTTTATTACAACTTCATTCTGGATATTAATTTTGTTAGAACTTCATTTTGGATATTAATTTTATTAGAACTTCATTCTGGGTTTTAGTATTTCAGCACTTTACCTTTGCTATTTAAATGTAATGACATAATTGATTTATCCTCAGATATGTTCTTCCATAGAAACTGTTACTATGTTCTACACCAGTGGTAACTACAGCCACTACACTGGTTCAGAATCTGCACTGTCCACAGAGTTTGTCCAGTAGTTTCAGTGAGAAACGAGTAGAACTACTTATAAAATTACAAGCTTCGTTACAGAGCACATGCACCGCTGTCCAGACTGCTGGACGTGTTTTGGAATGTAATGATTGCTGTTTATTGCGAACATTCTGAATCCATCAGATTGTTCTTTCAATAACCAGACTCTCGGAGGGTAAGTGCGGTATGTGTTATTGAGCATTAGGCCTTTGAGCCCCTTGTTGTGCGTCCCGCTCCCTTTCGCGAGTGTAATAAGAAACTCATAATGACATAATGACAGCATTAGCAGCCGCTGAGGACGCCGACAGCCAGGAGCTGTGTGGAGTTCAGTTAATACTGTGTTTATCCTCACCTCTTGTTTTCACTCAGCGACTCAGAACTTTGACTCCTTTTCTGCGACGATATTTGGTGGGTTCTTTAGTTTTAGCACTTTAGGCTATGAGTATAACGTAGTTAACAAGTTACAGAAGCTGTGTACCAATTAGCATGGTGCTAACTGCCTGTCCAAATATTCCTTTGCCTTCCAACGTGTTATTAAGGAAAAACTTGATTTCGTTTTCCTTTAATTCCTTTAATTCCTGAGGCATGATTGCGAATCTGGAGAGATTTGGCCATCATTATGGCTTTTCTTCACTATTTCAAATATTTCAAATAAAATTGCCAACTGAACCAGCCATTGTGGCTTATTAGGTCAAGATGACCTGTCTGGCTAAAAAATGGTGATTAATATCCCAGTTATACTGTGGAACAGAAGAACCTTTTAAGATTCAGAGCTGAGGGTAGATCATGAGGACAAGGGTTGATTGAAGCTATGCACTTAATATAGCTGATAAGTAATGGAAGCTTATGCACACCAATTAGCATGGTGCTAACGGCATTATCTCTAATAGATTTCTTTAACAGGCTTGATTGTGTGGTTCATCATGCACTGAAAAAGTTCATTCTTTAACTGAACTTAATTGAATGATGGGAAAGATTTCCACATGACTAAAAGACTTTTGCTGACTGGCTAAAACTGGCAAAACTTGATTTACTGGTGTTGTTTGAATTGATGTTGGTCCAACTAATAAAGATGTTTCAAAGTGGTCAATGTAGAGTCCAGGCAGCTTAGAACCACATTCAGCAACAGACAACATGGTGATGCACTCTCTTAACCAATAAGAGAAAACGATTACCCTAAATATTGAATGGAAGCAGATACCCAACAGAGAAGATGGTGAGTAAAACAATGGAAAAGATACCCAATATGCAAATAGATGGAGCCAGGAGCCAATAAAATCTTGCTAATCTCCCCAGCTGCTAATTATGTTTCAATATGTTAATTGAACTCAAAGATGCCACTTAAATACATGAAATCATCTAAAAAATAGTTGAGTAATGTAGTATATTTTCTATTTTTAAGCAAAACAGACTTCATTTTTTGGGTGCACGTCTTGGAAAAACAAGAATAATTCCCATTTTATAGCTTTCGCTACTGACATTTGGGAGAGTTGTGTTCTTTCAATGCAAATGCTTTAACTATATTTTTAAAAAATGGGTCTCTTCAATTAATATCAACTTTATTTGTTTTTGTAAGACATACAAAAGCCAGTTGTACACTTTTTCAGGGCATTACTGTCCATAACAGTGGAAGAAAATGAGCCTTCCAGGTGGACGCTAATGTTTTTAGCTATGCTGACATGTTTTAGTCCATCTCTATAGATCATACAGTGTAAGAAACCACAACTCCACATGGTTTGAGGCAAAGCTGATGACTTACGTATGCAGTTAGCACCATGCTAATTGGTGTACATAATCGTCCATTACTAACTAGCCACTTCATACACCAAACATGTCTCGACTGATTGGCTATGTTTGGGCTAAGTGGTGGAAATTGTGTGGCTTTTCTTGAACTATCACTTTGAGTGGACTGCAGTCATGTAATGTAAGAGATAGTTACTACAGCATTTGTATGAAGTGACTTTCGTTTCAGGCTTCGTATCGATTCCTACATTTCCACCGTCGGTCATATGCCGCTGCGCCGGTGAAATGTGAGGCGCGCCGTATTCACCAGTGTGAAATTAATTTCACAGTCAGACAGGCTGTTGTAGTTCATTTTGAGCATGTGCTTGGAATCTGCCGGAATGTAAAGCACGGCTGGAAATGGCAATGTCACTTTCAATAGAGAAGTTTTCCTCTCAGAAATGGCCTTTTTTACACTCAGGTTCTAGAAGCATTATCTGAGTCATGCGAATGCATTTATTGAACATTCTGACATTTATTGAACACTCAGTGGATTACTTCAGATTTATACCCCAGGGAAATGAAAAGTCCTGGATAACCACTTAAGGGTCTCTAAAGAGGCAGATGTTCTTCAGAAGATATACTGTAAGTCCAGACAGCTCTTCTAAATAGTGCTTCAGTTAGTGGAGTGAGGAACACTCAGGACCTTCTATGTCTTTAAAGAAGGTCTCCTGATTTCTGGGAACTTAAAAATGCAGTAATTTTTAAGTAATTTTAGTTCAGTTTTGCTTAATAGGATCATCATACATGTATTTAAACCCTGCAAGTACTGAAGTAAAAACCAAAGTTTTGGTTGGAAACAAAGGGGTAGCAGAAAATCATCCAATCAGGATTTCCTATGTAGTATGTAGGCAGATACAGCCCCCTCCCATTGGTTGGGACTTCAGGAGCTGGACTGAAGGCCTTGCATGTTAGAGTAACTACCAACATAATTAGGAAAGAATAGAATCAACCAATCACATTTTGATGTAAAATGGGACCATTTATGAGGAAAAAACATCACTTTAGACCTTTTAGAAGTTCTAGATACTTCACTATCTGTGAATGCAAGCCGCAATCTAACCAGGTTCCAGGTAGTTGTTAGGAATGGAAAGCTGTAGTCTCTTACTGTAACACTCAAGCTCAAGTATATGTTAATGTAAAGCTTCAGGTTATACATATGAAATGTCTCTCAAGCTTCAAATGTCTGTGTTTAATCTAGAACATTAGCATATGACTAACATACTACTAGAAATCCCATAGAGGCACTAGCAGAAATTACTATTACCACAGTATTAGAAGTGAAAGCCTAGCTCCAAAATCCAAGGTCACCATGCCAAATGCCAAGCATGGGCTAGAGGGGTATACAGCCCCCAGCATATAATTAGGACTGGACAGAATCAGTCATGTTTTCATGTAAAATGGGACCAATTTTGAGAAAAACATCACTCTAGACCTTCTAGAAGTTCTAGACACTTCATTTTCTGTGAATAGAAGCCATAATCTAACCCAGGTTCTAGGTTGTTGTTAGGAATGGAGAACAGCAGTGGCAGAAATGTCACTGTAAAACTGATACATACAAGCTCAAAGATACGTTCATGTCTGTAAAAAAGCTTTAAGTTCTAGATTCCATGTTTAATCTAGAAGAATGTGGATAACATAGTACTAGAAATCCCATAGAGGTACTAGCAGAAACTAGTATTACCACAGTATTAGAAGTGAAGGCCTAGCTCTAAAATCTAAGGTCACCATGCCAATGCCAAGCATGGGCTAGAAGGCAGTAGAGCAATGGAACTGCATTCTCTGGAGTGATGGAGCTCCAACCAATACCTTTGGATCCAAAACTAAACATCCAGTATCACCAATGCTCTTGTAGACCTGCTCATCCAATGTTTTCTTCTGAAATGAAGGGTTGTAATAGCGAGTTTGTCACCCTTTGCTGCAGTAACAGCCTCTACTTTTCTGAGACGGCTTTATATTAGATGTTGCAACATTGCTGTGAGGATTTGATTGCATCCAGCCTTTAACAAAGTGGTCACAAGGCCAAATTGTCAATCAGAGAATTAGGAAAGTAAGTGCAAGTGAACACAACAGAAGCAAAATGAAGCAAGCCAAAGCTGTTGGTCCAGCCAAAAAGTCCCTCTGCAAGGTTATGTAGTAGGAAGAGCCAAGGAGGAGCCCAGTTATGGAAAGCGTGAAATGGAGTGGAGCCAGTGGACAATGCAGAAGAACCCAAATTGTAGACATAAAGGACTTTCTAGACAAAACAAAGCCAGAACAAACAGACACAAAGGCAGCAGCATGAAAAAGAACAGAGCACAACATTGTAATCCTGGCCAGGAAACAGGCTAACTTGGCAAGAAATGGAGAAACCAGGATCACAAAACTGGGAAATATGACTACAAACAAAGAATAATAAGAAATGCTGATAAGATATTTGCAGGTGCAAACATTTCCACTGATAATGGGACAAAAACTAGAACTGTATCAGAAGATTCTACTTTTGGGAAGGAGATTATTCAACACAAAGGCTTTTGCTTTGTCCCAATGAATATCCCACCAATTAGAGTAGCCATGCTTATCCAACAGAGCTCAGTTTATATCACAATACCTACATTTAGAGTCAGTTATTCATTCAGCCTAATGAGAAACTGTAGAACAGACTCAGTTTATATCACAATACCTACATTTAGAGTCGGTTATTCATTCAGCCTAATGAGAAACTGTAGAACAGACTCAGTTTATATCACAATACCTACATTTAGAGTCAGTTATTCATTCAGCCTAATGAGAAACTGTAGAACAGACTCAGTTTATATCACAATACCTACATTTAGAGTCGGTTATTCATTCAGCCTAATGAGAAACTGTAGAACAGACTCAGTTTATATCACAATACCTACATTTAGAGTCAGTTATTCATTCAGCCTAATGAGAAACTGTAGAACAGACTCAGTTTATATCACAATACCTACATTTAGAGTCGGTTATTCATTCAGCCTAATGAGAAACTGTAGAACAGACTCAGTTTATATCACAATACCTACATTTAGAATCGGTTATTCATTCAACCTAATGAGAAACTGTAGAACAGACTCAGTTTATATCACAATACCTACATTTAGAATCGGTTATTCATTCAGCCTAATGAGAAACTGTAGAACAGACTCAGTTTATATCACAATACCTACATTTAGAATCGGTTATTTATTCAACCTGAGAAACTGTTTATATCTGACCACATGTATGAAAGAAATGATCTACCTGACAGCAAACCTGTCAGCTCTGTTATTGTATTGATCTAGTACAGTTTCCTAATGTCTGAGATTTGCTCGAGTAATTCTCAGGTCCTGGCCGTGCTCTCAAATGTTTCCTCAGCGAGTGTCCACTCCTGTCCTGTCAGATCGCATCGTCTGGGGTGTTTAATTAGAGTCCTTCATAAGAGCAGAGCTACTTGTGGGAGTGAATTCACAGGAAGGTTAAACACTCTTCTCTCTCTCTCTCTCTCTCTCTCTCTCTCTCTCTCTCTCTCTCTCTTTCTCTCTCTCTCTCTCTTTCTCTCTTTCTCTTTCTCTCCCCCTGGAGGCTTGTGATTGGCAGGAAGGGAGAAGCTAATTGCCTTGTTGTGGCGCATGGCTTCCTCTCGGTCCCAGTCGCCATTAAAAAAAAAACAAAAAAAAAACGTTCAATGCGCTTTTTCTTCTTCTCTGCAAAGAAAATATGAGGAGCTATAATGGGAGACAAAAGCGAAAACAGCACTCCCAAATCTTCAGGAGGATTAACCACCAGGAAATGAAAGTTTTGGTCATTTCCTACAAAGCCAACAATTCAGAAATGCTGGGTGTAAGGCTATTGAAAAAGGCAGGTGTGCTGATGTGCTCTGCATTGGAATGGAGGCACCGTACACTGTCCATCAAAACTTGGAGGACATGTTGCTTTATTTGGAAAACATTTGACTTTCACTAAAGTAATAAGCCATGAGAGGCAGTGCGTTACTGCAATTATATCACAGGACAGGGGTGTTGTTAGGCCACAACACGAAGCAGAGCACCCAAGACTCTCTTCCCTGTGATAAAATCACTGCAATGCACAGCCTCAAGTGTCTTATTGCTGTTATATAATGGTGGCCAACATAAAATATGGTAAAATACACAATTTCTTTCAGAAAATAATTTGTTATTATCTAAATAACAATGTATACATAAACAAAGTATTCTGCCAAGAAATGTAGTTCCTTTAGAGTTTGGTATCGTTGCCAAGCAACCACAGGCTGCTGAATGAGGAGAACAACGTTCGGTCACCCATTGCTGTATACTGTGGTCATTTCATTTTTTTTTTTTTGACATTTTGTTGTATAACAATGAACATATGATATCGCAGGACTGTTTAATGTAGAAACTTTTGCTTTAGAAGTACTTTTTGGTCACTAAATCACCACCACGAGTCTTATTTAGCACCAATCCAGCGGCGCCCTCTTCTCACACTGGGGCTGAATCTCAAACGGCTCCCTGCTCCCTACATAGTGCACTATGTAGGAGTTTAAATACTGGATCCTGCAGCCCAACAGAGCAGAATACAGTTAAGAAACAGTCATTTGGGATTCAGACACATCCACACTCGATACATGATGCACTGTTTGGCTGTAGAGGCTAGAATTTCTAAACATTTATAGCTAGAACACTATTTAGGGAGTACAGAGACGTTTGGGACACGACTTCTGACTGAAACACGGATATTTGAAGCATGTAAGACATTCAAGTGACATTTTCTGTTTTACAGTTAATCATACTGTACGTACTTTAATTCAAGCCTGTGATATTAATGATGGATTTGTTTAGCATGTTTGCTATCTTTTAGCCAGTTAGCTAGCTGACCAGCCTAGTTCTAGTTAAGAACATAAGTTGTCATCCCATCAGTTTAAACAAAAACCGGGTTCTTACTTCGTCAGTACACTCAGTGCTCCATGTGAGAATATGAAAGTCAAAGATTATTCATACACAGCACAAGGGTTTTTCATGCTGTGGTTGCAGTAATGCAGTTCAGTTGCTGTGATGATGTCAAAACTTCAAAACTAAGCCTCATGTCCATCAGTGTCCTGCAGGTTTTTCTAAGGTTCAGTGATAAATAAGGCTTTTCAAATTATAATGCAAAACTAATAAAAAGCTTGTGTTGTGCATTTTTGTACCTGCGAGCAAATATTAATATATTGATAATTGTTTCACAGCTTTTATAATGAGACAAATTCATTTTAAACCGGATCATCAATTTAACCACCTTTAGAACGTCATGCGGTGCAGCCACACTTTAATTAAAAATTGCTGTGCTTTAAATTTAATTACTACTATTGAAAATGTGTGTAAACTAGTCTTTGTACTTGGATACTGTGTAAACGTTCGTCCTTCAACTCAGGATTTTTTATTTCAAATGAATAAATATTAAAATAAAAACACGTTAATGATTTTCCAGGGGTCACACTACATGACTTATTACACTGAACTAGACAACCAAGTTGACAATTTTAAAATATTTATAAAAGGGCTAATGGCTTTTGCACATTGTACAAAGAAGGTCACTTGTGGTTTTCTTTCTGATGCACTACCCCACGCATGTCAAAATAAAAGTCCTTTTATTTGTTGTCAGTTGTATCGTTAAAAATTTGAGGAAATCAAACATTACACACAATAGTTATTTTTAATAACTACAGTACAAAATACAATAAATAATAAGTAAGTAAATACAGTACAAAATACAAAATAATTTCAAATATAAAAGCTATTTTATTTAGAAATTTATATGGCTAAATTACCCTTTTAATAGGTCGCTTAATCTACATATATGGCTGGATAGTCGCACAACTTGACATTGATTTTGATGCACTAAAAATGGAGGAATTGCAACTCTTCATAGGAATGTAATGGACTTGCAGTTAGTTTTTCAGGCTTTTCTGCAAAGTGTTGGCAAGAGATGTCTGAAAAAAAATAATAAAAACCCAATATTTTCAATACAGTTTATGGCAAAACTTTATTTTAAGACTGCTTACATATCTATGCAGCATCAGTCCCAAGTAATGGCACTAATAAGGTTTGTATAACTGGTAAAATACCTCCTCTTCTACCTAGAAACATATATATATATATATATATATATATATATATATATATATATATATATATATATATATAATTTTAGTTCAGTTATTATTGGGTCATTGTTGGCTTCCTATGCAGTCAGTTTATGGCTAAACTTTATTTTAAGACTATCCACATAACTACAAAGCATCATTCCCAAGTGATGCTACTAATAAGACTCTAATAACTTGTAAAATACCTTCTCTCCTACCTTCAAACACAGATGTGATTTGAAATGAAAGTTTAGAATCTTCACTTTCCACAAAATTTATCCACTTGTTTCATTAAGCTACGAGAAATAATCCATATTAACTTACAGCATACTTTATTTAGCACTAGCAATAACTGCAACCAAGCTTTCATTAACCGAGACATGAAGGGAACTGCCTCATGGTGGGTGATTTCATTTATTTGAGCAGGAGTTAACCGCGGCCTGCCAATACGCCTGAGGAGGTGCTGGTGAGAGAAGGATGGAACGACGTGGGGAAGAGAAAAGAACGTCCGCCTGCGATGTTATTAATTGAAATCTCAGGGTGACTGATGATGAAACAATTACAATAATCACAGCTCGAAAAGCTCGGCTGCAGGAGGCCAGCAGCCCCAGCGAGTGGAAGAAGAAGAAGGGCAGAAAACACTAAACCTTTGGAAAGCAGGAGTTGGCAGACGAACGTAGGGGACTGTAGAGAAGCAGCGGGGTCGAATATTTTTAGCCGTGAGGGAAGAAGGGAAGGCAGTTAAGAAGCGCAGAGAGATTGAGAGGTCAAGGAACAGAGGAGGCAGGATGGTGGGCGAAGAAAGGTCATTTCAGAGAGCGAAAGAGAGAGAGAGGATTTCAAAAAGCCCAGAGACGCCTTTCCAAATCATACAAGTGCAGATGGACACAAGGTTCAGGTCCGCTTCCTTTTCAATTAACAAACATCTGCCAATGTCGGGCAAGTGCACTCAAAACTGCCTTGACCGTCTCAGCCTGGTGCTCAGAATGGGCTCCACTCCAGTGACGTACAGGAACAGTTTGGCAAAGACGTCAATTCCCAGTCCCTCGCACTCCCCTCCCCTTAACCCGAATGTAGTCAGTCAGCCAAGACATGTCTGTTGTCTGAAATTTGCTTCTGTTTTATACGGGCGCTAACAGTGTAGTTAACAAGTTATGGAAACCTATGTCCACCAGTTAGCATGGTCTTTTTTTCCTTTGGTTAACCTTTTATTTGGTCAACCTTTTATTTTATTTCAACTCACACACTGTCCCTGTTTACTAGAGTTAGGAACACTGTTGTTAGAGTTAGGGACCGTCTCAAAATGACTGAAATAACAGCATTTGGAAGACGTTCTTATCCAGAGCGACTTACAATTTGATCATTTTACACAGGTAGGCGAAGGTAGCATTAGGAGTCTTGCCCAAGGACTCTTATTGGTTATGTTGAATCAGTGGAATTCATATTTATATTCACACAAATATCCAGGTTGTTGAGGAAGACACTAAACATGTCTTGGCTGATTGACTACATTTGGGAAAATTACTACAGATTACACACTACACTGTGCTAATCCTTACATTATTAGTAGATACTGTAACTTCAACAACGGTCAAAGTATTCCTTCAAGTGCAAAGTCGACATCATAGTCAGGCCAAATTTTCTATACTGGAAGTGCAGGAACTAACCCTAACCTAACCCTAACCCTAACTAGCTCTAACCCTAACCCTAACCTAAGCCTAACCCTAACTCTAACCTAACCCTAACCTAAGCCTAACCCTAACCTAACCTAACCTAACCCTAACCCTAACCCTAACCTAAGCCTAACCCTAACCTAACCTAACCTAACCCTAAGCCTAACCCTAACCCTAACCCTAACCTAACCCTAACCCAAGCCTAACCCTAACCCTAACCTAAGCCTAACCCTAACCCTAACCTAACCTAACCCTAACCTAACCTAACCTAACCCTAACCCTAACCCTAACCTAACCTAAGCCTAACCCTAACCTAACCCTAACCTTAACCCTAACCTAAGCCTAACCCTTCCCCTAACCCTAACCCTAACCCTAAACCTAACCCTAACCTAACCTAACCCTACCCCTAACCCTTGTAGCTCCAGCATAAAACTGACAACTCAGTCTTTGGAAACCAAACATGTCTTGGCTGATGGACGACATTTAGGAAAATTATTACAAATTACATTCTACAGTATACTCATTACTAGATATGATTGCTTTAACAGTGGCCAAATTATTCCTCCAAGGCCAAGGCTGCCATGGTCAAGCTTATGTTTCTGTACTGCAATGTTAAAACTAAAGAAGCAAATCATGAAAAACCAAACACGTTGTGGCTAATCAATTACATTTCCGGCAAAAGGAGGAAACTTTCAATTATATCTTTCACCCAAGTGGGCCAAAACGTTTCTCTCTCCAATGCTCTCCAATGCTGAGGTTGGTGCCCCAGAAGAACTTAAGTTTCTGAGCTAGAAAGCCCTGTCACGGTAGGAAAACTCATCTGGATGATGTGCAGTGGAATCAGTGGTGGGGTGGTGTTGGAGATAGTGGGGTAGATTCCTTTGCCTTATCTTTTATTTGACAAAGATTAAGGTTTAACCATTAACTAACATCACTGTTTGCTCCTGAATCCACTTCAGAGTTATGAACTGTCTCAAAATCACTGGAATTACTGCTACATGATACGAAGACACTTTGAAAATTCAGCAGAATTTGGTGGGAATAAACAGGGTGTTGAGAACAATCCTGGAAGAAACCTTCCGACACCAAATGTCTTGTTCTTGGATGATTGACTACAGTTGGGAAAGTTGTGGAAATTAGACTTTTTACCATTTCACCTTTGGCCAACCCATTCCTCCAAGACAAGGTTGACATTATAGTCAAGATGAAGTTTCTGCACTGGATGGGTAGGAACATCTGCAGTAGCCTCGTACATCTATAACTAAAGAACCAAACATGTCTTGTCCGATCAACTATATTTGCGGTGAAAGGGGGAAATTGTGTATTTTTCACCAAAGTGGGCGAAAACATTTCTCCAGTGCTGAGGTTGGTGCCCCAGAAGGACTGAAGTTTCTGAGCTAGAAGCAGAGGAACTTCTCCTCTTGCTTAGCATGACCTTGTGGCCCAGTCATGGTATGGAAAACTCCGGATGACGGGCAATAAGGGGGCTGGGGTGGAGATAGTGGGTGGATTGAATCTGCATGCCTCCTGGTGGAAACCAGCACAGCTCCAATGGGAGATAATTAGCTCACATCAGCATCATCCAGACGGGACGATGTGGCAGCACCGGGCTCCGTCAAGAGCGGCTAATGGAAAGCTCTCCCGGCTGGATTCCCGGGTGGGGGGTGGTTATGTTTCAGAAGGTGAAGGATTCGATTTCTAGACAGTGTTAGAAGCGGAGGTGGATCTTGACAGACGCTGAAGCTACACAGGCAGAGGTTAACCAAGCAGATTACACAGACCTCGGAAGTCAGGCGACTGTTTTGAGAAGCTTGTAAAAAGCTTTTAATTGAATTTTGCTTTAATAGTAGGGTATAATTACACGGTGTTATTGACGTCTTCCCAAAAAAAACTACGTTGAACCGTGTCAGGTGTCGGCAGCGGAGACGGTAACAAGCTTTTCTTCCTTGAATTCGTGCATCAAGGACTTGCAGTACAAGGCAGGGAGCTCCATCTCACTTGAGATCCTGGCTAATGATGACAGAGCCTCTTGACATGAGATATTCATACGAGGGTATCAGCATTCACATCATAAACCGGTTCTATCAGAGTCTGTGAGAAGCCCATGAGGCCAATCACATGCAGTGACCTTGAGAATACACTGTACAGCCTTTGGTCAGACTGAAAAGGTCCGTATTCTACATTTTACTTGTATATTGTCCTCCCTGAAGTCCACTCATGACATTTGCGAGGTTTTATCAAAAGTACAACCACTGAATAATGAATGAATGTAATTCATTTTAGATGACTAGTGTTTATAGGGTAGATAAGCTCATGCATTACTCTGTATTTGCTCTTTAAGACTCTCAAAAACATTGTTGTAGATCAATAACTTTGCAGGTTTTATGATTAATGTTCTATGAGCATCAAGATGATAGTTATTCCCCCCACAAGTTGTCTTTAACATGAGGTAGACTTAACAACAAAGCTAATTCAGCTCTCAACAGATGGCTGATTGTCTTGTGGCTAAGTTAGCTAATGTTAGCAACAAAACTCCTGGCTAGCTAGCTAACATTATAGAAGCACCTTCTTGAAAGAGCAAGCTGTATAGCCAAGCTCTTCACCTCATGAAGTATGGATAATATAATGTAAACAAAGCCCAAATAGTAAATAAAATAGCCATACTAGCTTAAAAGATGTGGGCTAGCTACCTAGCTAACATTAGCCAGGTGCTATTTTCTTGTGCCAGCATATGTACCCTGCCGAAAAACAGCTTATACCACCATAGTTTAAAGCTGGTTTATGATGGTGTGGTGCTGGTTCTGCTGGTCACCCAATACGAGCATGCTGGTTGACCGACGTATCCGCATCCAATACAAAACATAAGCTGCTTTTGCTGGTGACCAGGACCAGCTTTTGCTGTTTTTTTCTAGCATAGTGGTCAGAATTTAGATGTCACAAAGGATTGGTAGCGTAATTTTGTAGACAAATTCATCCATAATAGTAAAGATTGAAGGAAGAAAGAAGGAAAGAAGGAGATTCAAACTATACGTTAAATTGTTAATATCTTCGGTATTCACTACGAAGGCTGAATCTGAAATGCCGTGGGGAAAACAGGATCAGAAAGTGATCATTTAAAAAGAGAGAGAGAGAGCGAGAGAGCGACAAAGAGAGATAAATAATTCTCCACATCTGCTCTTTGTTGTGAACTAATCTGAAATCGTTTCAGGTTTGACGGAAGTGCTTACAAAGCCAAAACGCCAGCACCAGTGCTGCTGACAGTGAAATAAAAGTTTTAAAGCAGCTCAACTGTAAATCATACAGCAGAGTAAGTCATGCTTTGTACTTATATATAGCCTCCCTCACAAATATAGAAGCTTTGCTCCAGGATCTTAGTAGGACAGCAGATGTTTTCCTGCAACTGATGATCATTTTAAGAAAACTCAGCCAATCGGATTGCCTGCAACAAAACTCCAGATAAGATCGTATCTACATTGCGGAGAGCTGGGTTTGAATCTCAGCTGTGCCGTGTCCCCTCAATGGATACTCCCAATGACATTAATAGACATTCACAATGTTGCCATAGGCTTCTCCAGTGATGTCAATAGACCATAACAATGCTAGTGAATGTTTCCATGACATCAATGGATATTCCCAATGACATCAACTGGCAATTATCAATAAACATTACTAGTGCTGTCAGTGAACATTACTAATGATGTCAGTCAGTGTCACAGTGATGTCCATAAATATTACTAATAATAATGTCAATAGATGCTACCAATGACATAAATGGACATCATTATCAATTCTCTCAATGTATGTTACCAATGATGTCAATGAACAGTACAAATTGTCAACAGATATTATTTTTTACATCAATGGACATTATTACCGGTGCTGTCAATGGACTTTACCAATGATGTCAATAGATGTTACCAATTCTATTAATAAACATTACTAATGATGTCAGTGGATATTACCAATTGGAGTAATGAACATTACTAATGATGTCAAAAGATATTAAAACAGTGTCATTAAATATTACCAATGATGTCAATAGATGTTACAAATGAATTTAATGGACAGCATTACCAATGCTGTCAACAGACATTACTAATTATGTAATTATGATGGGCATTATCAATGATGACAATGGACCAGCTATCTAAACAGACATTACTAATGACACCAATGGACATCATTAGCAATGCTGTCAATGACCATTACAAATTAGACACTACCAATAATGTCAATAGACATTATCAATGATACCAATAGATATCAATAGATATTAACCAATAATGTCAACAGAATTTACCAATGATGTCAATAGATATTTACCAATGATGTCAATAGATATTAACCAATGATGTCAATAGATATTTGCCAATGATGTCAATAGAATTTACCAATGATGTCAATAGATATTAACCAATGATGTCAATAGATATTTACCAATGATGTCAATAGATATTAACCAATGATGTCAATAGAATTTACCAATGATGTCAATAGATATTTACCAATGATGTCAATAGATATTAACCAATGATGTCAATAGATATTAACCAATGATGTCAATAGAATTTACCAATGATGTCAATAGATATTAACCGATGATGTCAATAGATATTTACCAATGATGTCAATAGATATTAACCAATGATGTCAATAGATATTTACCAATGATGACAATAGAATTTACCAATGACACCCATGGACGATATCGTCCACTATAGGACATTGTTGTCTCTCTACAGCCTATTTTACAAAGACAGTTAAAAATGACCTCATTAGTGTTTATACCTCACAGTTCTACCCAGTCAGAGTAAAGTGGGCATGTACAAACTTTGGTAGCACATGTCAACTGTTTTGCCTTCGTTTTGTTAGCCTACATGTGTCCACCCATATTGGGGAAGTGGCTGTGGAAGTTTAAACTGACCAGCGACTTTGTGTCCATCTGCCACGGCTTCAGCCATGCTTCTCTATGTAGCAGCCCCTCGTTCACTGCCAGATTGAGCTGTTTGTTCAGCAGCAGGCCTTGTACAGCCTGTATAGCCTGTATTTCTCTCATTATGTATACTTGTTTTTATACAGCAGCAGCACTGCTCGTGTCCACTTCCTTCATGGACAATGAAGAGTTGGGCTTATCTAATCTAATCTAATCTACAATTAAATAAATATATATACAAACTAAACTCACACGCATTCCGCTCATCCTCACCGAAGAGAGCATACAGATCGCCTGAGCTTGGCAGTGGAGGTCAGCACGTGTGGTCAGTGTGTTTATTCAGCATGTTTCTGTTCTCTGTAGCCTGTAGCTGCTGCTCATCCTGTTAGGATGAAAGGACGACTCAAACGAGCGAGTGTGTTCACAATCCAGCCCTGAGGGCAAGACGCACTCACTCACACACACACACACACACACACACACACACACACCACACACTCCCACATACACACTTATACTCCCACATACACATACTATACTATATATACAGGCTAAAGTCAGAGAACACCATTTACAGTCAACAGCCACAGTACAACAGAGACATTTCTGAGGAGATGAGGTAGAAGATAATCCACTCGTTTAAAGAGGGAGGAGAATAAGGAAAAATGATTTAAAGCTCCAGAGAAAATGAGACTCCTAACAACCACCTGGAAGACCTGGTAGACCCCAAAACTGCCCCCGTCAGATAAACAGCACTTAGTGAATAAACACACAGGAAATAATCCCCCCGTCCCCTCTCGCTCTCTCTCTATCCCTCTCTCTCACTGTCTCTCTCTATCTAACTCTCTCTCTTTACCTCTCTCAATCTCCACCCCCTCTCTATCTCCCCCCCTCCGTCCCCTCTCGCTCTCCCTCCCTCTCCCTCTCCCCCTCTCTCTCTCTCCCTCTGTCCCTCTCTCTCACAGTCTCTCTATCTCCCTCCCTCTCTCTCTCTATCTCTATCTCCCCCTCCGTCCCCCTATCTTTCTCTCACACACTCTTTCTCTGTCTTCTCCTCTTCCTCACTCTCTCCCATTCTCTGCCTCCCTCTCTCACTCCCCCCTTTCTTTCTCCCTCTACTTCTCTCTGCCTCTCTCTTTCCCTCCCTATCTCTTTCCCTCTTTCTATCTCTCTCTGTCTTTCTCTTTTGCTCTCTCCTTCTCTATTTTCCTTTCTATCTCTCTCTCTTTCTCTCACTGTGTCTCTCTCTCCTTCTCTCTTCAGTAACGGTTGCAGCATCTTCCTCCTCATTCTGACTGAGCTGTCTTTTATCACTGAGAGAGAGAGAGAGAGAGAGAGAGAGAGAGAGTAAAGAGAGAGAGAAGAGACAGAGATTAGAGAGCGAGCGAGGGAGACAGAAACAGACAGAGATTAGAGGGAGAGAGACAGAGAGAGAGAAAGAGATCAGAGAGACAGATTAGAGGGAAAGAGAGATTAGAGACAGAGAGGGCGAGAGAGAGAGAGACTGAGGGAGAGAGCTACAGTGAGATCTGAAGTAATGACACATTTTATGATTAAAGTTTTATTTTCTTGCATTGATGACTGAGACACTGTTTTATGGTAGTTTTGAGAACTTAAACTCCATTCATGGTGGAGGGATACATGCAGGGCGCTGTGAGGCAAAATTTACTATTATTATTATAATATTATAAACTTATTATTTCAGATTTTCCACTATTTTCATCACCAACATTCCATATAGACTCAGAAGACTCGTGTAGGTTCACTGGTGGTTCTGGATAGTAAATAAAATGTCTATATTAGTGTTGTAGTCATGGCGACCCCTGGTTCCTATCACCACCACTGTAAAGACTTCTGAACCATTTCACACCAAACCACTCTGAATCTCTCTGTTTACACCTCACACACTGACATTTTGCAAAAGAAAGGAACAGCACTGCTTCATAATGAGTTGAATCAGGTGTGTTAGTGGTGGGAAAACACCGGAGTGTGGAGGGCCGAGGGTCTCCAGGATTGGAGCTCATAACCCACAGAGCTGGTGCGTCTCCAGGAGCTTTTTGGCTTCAGTGCCAGTCTGCGTTCATTTCCTCATTAAGGTGGAATTAGTCTCAGCGGCGCTGAAGGATCTGATCAGGAATAATCAGCAGTTGGTCTGTCTGAGACTGACAGATGCACTTCTTCTATTACACGCTTTCTTTGTTCAACCTATGCCAAATTCATTATCCTGATAAAATATGAAGAAATATTAAATTATTGATGGTCATGAGTGCAGATGCACAGATCTGACTGTCAAGTACCTGCAATCACTGACGCTGATCTAATATGACATATTCAGTCACTCAACAAAGTGGTAAAGTGGTTCTTCCTCATGTTTTAGGGAGTTTCTGCTTTTGAGTCTTGGTTCCTCTCAGTGGTTCTTCCTCTTGTTCTTGTAGAGTTTCTCCTTTAGAGTCTTGGTTCCTCTCAGTGGTTCTTCCTCGTGTTCTTATAGAGTTTCTCCTTTAGAGTCTTGGTTCCTCTCAGTGGTTCTTCCTCATGTTCTTATAGAGTTTCTCCTTTAGAGTCTTGGTTCCTCTCAGTGGTTCTTCCTCATGCTCTTAGAGAGTTTATCCTTCTGAGTCTTGGTTCCTCTCAGTGGTTCTTCCTCATGCTCTTAGAGAGTTTCTCCTTTAGAGTCTTGGTTCCTCTCAGTGGTTGTTCCTCATGCTCTTAGAGAGTTTCTCCTTTAGAGTCTTGGTTCCTCTCAGTGGTTCTTCCTCTTGTTCTTGCAGAGTTTCTTCTTTAGAGTCTTGGTTCCTCTCAGTGGTTCTTCCTCATGTTCTTATAGAGTTTCTGCTTTTGAGTCTCGGTTCCTCTCAGTGGTTCTTCCTCATGTTCTTGTAGAGTTTCTCCTTTACAGCCTTGGATCCTCTCAGAGGTTCTTCCTCATGTTCTTATAGAGTTTCTCCTTTTGACTCTTGGTTCCTCTCACTGGTTCTTCCGCATGCTCTTAGGGAGTTTCTCATTTTGCATTCTTGTTCCTCTCCATGTTTCCTCCTCATGCTCTTGTTCTGAATCTTGGTTCCTCTCAAATGTTTTCCTCATATTCTTAGGCATGATTTCCTTTTAACTCTTGAATTCTCTCAGTGGTTGTTCCTTATGTTCTTGTTCAGTTTATCCTTTTAAGTATGAGTTCCCCTCAGTGGTTCTTTTTCATGCTCTTAGGGAGTTTTTCCCACCACCATCTCCCTCTGTGGTGTTCATTAGAGTGCTGGACCTCCATTTCTGGAAGAATGAAACTGAACTAAATTGACAAAGAAGTCTTCACAGCATGCTTGGAAACAGTGCTGCTGTCTTTCACTGCAACACAAAACCCATTTTAAACACGATTACTCACTGGTTTCTATTCCTAGAGTCAGGTGTGGCGCTGAGAAGAAGAAGAAAATAGATAAAATTACAAGCGAGATAGAATTATCTTGAGATGTAGCCAGGCAACATTTTAATATCTGAGAAGAAACACTTGTACATATTCATTTCAGGCATTTGCTTTTAGTTTAGTGTGAAGCTTAATGAAATCTGGCACCCTGCTGGTTTGAAATCAGCTTGTTGTCCTTGGTGGAATGGGCGTATTTGAGCTGTAGATGGAAACTGATCGTGAGCCAGCAGCTGGAGATGTTGATGCATCTGCTACTGTGTATCAGAGAAAATCACAGTGACCACATTGGCAGCACGCTTCTCATGTAACAAGTTATATCATAATTCCACTGAAAATGACTTTACATCACATAGCCCTGTCCCAGGAACCCCAAATACCCTTCTACCAGGGGTTGGATCTTTAACGTTGATGTATGAGTTATAGGTTAAAATCGTTGCCATGGTAACAAAGTTGTTTGATGTACTTATCACCCTATTTTATAATGTGCCCGTAATCTGATTCCTGCCTTGCTTACAAAACCTATAACGGAACAGTTCCATCTCAGTACCTTTAGTCAGGGAACATAACTGAACCATAATGCACTGAAATGATATTTTCTAAGATCTACTGACTCCACACACCCCGTCTCGTCTCCACGCTTTTTATTTTGTTCTGTTTTGTTAAAACATTTGGTTATGAAAAGATATAAATATGTTCTTTTCCACTGGTAGAAACTTATTTAAGGTACACAATCGGACCTTAAAACCACTGTAGTACCTTTGAGGGAACATTTACATTGTTTGTACCTTGATGAACGAAAATGTACCTGCACAGAACCTTTATTTCTAACAGTGTGTTGTATCCTGATTATGTTACACTGTCAGTATTACTACCCAACTCTGACACCAATGTGGCGCTAACTCAGGCATGTCAAACTGGGGACCTTCTGGGCCAAAGTGCTGCAGAGATCAGTGTTTTCCCCTCATCTAACACTCTGAATTCCGTTAATAAAGGCCTTAATTATCTAATGAGTTGAATCAGTTGTGTTTAATGAGGCAGTGTGCCGAAGTCTGCAGTGTTTTTGCCCACGTGGACTGGAGCTAGACACGTGTTTACTAACTGCTTTGTTTTTTTTGTTTTTTGTTTTTTTTTTGTGAATTTTCAATGGTCACCTAGCTTTGTTTTATCTGACCAACTGTGTCTAAATCTGAAGACATCCCAAACTCTCACTTACCTGCAGCAAAACAAAGCTAAAAGTACCTACAATGTACTATTCAAGCTAGCAATGTATCTATTGTACAACTAACAGACACTAATTTCTGTCCCACAACTCTTCTAAGAAGGATGGTTTTGTCATAAAAAATTAGCATGCCTAGCATTAGCATTGTCCACCCATAGAGGAATTCAAGGAAGAAGACTATTCACTTGAAATGTTATTTTGGCTTGAGGTGGGCTAAGCTAGCTTGAAGCCTTTGCAGCAGTTGTGCTCCCTGCTAGCACTGAATGAAACCTGATGGTCATTCATTAGCACAAATCTCGTTCGGACCATGCAGGTAGCTGTTATCTTGTTTATCTTTATTCTGTTGTGTTGAAGCTTTTTTACTTTACTGTAACTCGTTTATATGGTGGAGCTGCTAGCGCTAATGAAGCTCCACTGCTAGCGCCGGGCCCTCGGGGAGGACACATGTAGTCAGCAGGACGCCTCGCTCACATCTGATCCACTTTTCAGCTTTGATCAGGTCAGATCAGAGCATCTGGACGTGATGTCACCATGTGGTCCTGCTCTAAAATGGCCATGTCGGCGCCTCAAGCTACAACCAGAAAAGGTGTAATTTTACCACTTTGCTGTGTGTTGAAGAGCAGTTTTACCTCATAGATACAGTATTAACTTCACTGCTATTCAGGCTTGGAATCAGTTTTCAGTAACAGAAGCAATTTGGAGGCAGATAAATGTATTAAATGGTTCTGAGACAATGTTAAGGGTCATGTTTTAGATGTTAGTGATGAGAGTAGAGTTTTTTTGAATAAGTAAGAAAACTTTAGAACATGAAGAATGAAATTCTAACAAAATAATGAAGTTCTAATACATTTAATATCCAGAATGAACTTCTAAAAAAATGAACATCCAGAATGAGGTTTTAATAAAGTTAATAGCAGAAATGAAGTTCTAATAAAATTAACATCCAGAATGAAGTTCTAAAAAATTAACATCCAGAATGAAGTTCTAATGAAATTAACATCCAGAATAAAGTTCTAATGAAATTAACGTCCTGAATGAAGTTCTACTAAAATTAACATCCAGAATGAAGTTCTAATAAATTAACATCCAGAATGAAGTTCTAATAAAATTAAGACCAGAATGAAGTTCTAATAAAATTAACGTTCAGAATGAAGTTCTAATTAAATTAACGTTCAGAATGAAGTTCTAATAAAATTTACATCAGAATGAAGTTCTAATTAAATTAACATCCAGAATGTAATTCTAGTAAAATTAATATCGATAATGTTAATTTTAAAGAATTTCTAATTAAATTAACTTTCTAATGAACTTATAAATAAATAATATAAAGATTGGTATTCAGTTTTAATAAAATTAATATTGAGAATGAAGTTAATATCCAGAATAAAGTTCTACTGAAAGTAATATTCAAAATGAGGTTCTAATAAAATGAAATTCTCTGAAAACAATAGCCATAGTTAATAAAAATAAAATTAATAAAATAACAAAATTAATATCTAAAATTTCCACAAATAGATGTTTACATGACTTTAGTGTAGATTACACTCTGTATTATTTACTAACATATTGTTATTGTGACACTTGAAGTATTAAATAAAATATCTAAATATGTTTATTTGTATAGTTCACAGTGTTTCAGTGTTTGCTGTGTGAGTTATTACTAAAGAAAATAAAAAGATTAATACGACAAAGTGAAACGTTTGAATGGTGGTGTATTTTACTGTATTTATAGTTATGAAGGCCGGTTCCCATATTTTGCATTAACACTGAAACTGTACTGGCATTTAATGTAAGAACTGACTGATCTGTCTGAAGATTGGAGCTATAGATAAGGATGAAGGACGGCTGCACTGCCCGCCAGTTTCTGGCTAATGGCACAGAAAGCGCTTAAGTATCAAGACTGGAAAAATAACAAGTCTTTAAAATGAATGTATGTTCCTCTGCTGGCTTTAATGCTATTATATTTCCACATAATATTCCTCACTGAGAATGAATTCGAATCAAATCCCTGAGCCGCTTACAAACATACTGCAATCAGGTTTAGAGAAATCTAAAGGGACAGTTTTAATATAAATAAATCAGAAATAAACAAAGGTACTGTTATTTCAGCTGAAAGTGCAAACTTTAGCTTTACTTTGAGGGTATTTACATCCAAATCGGGTGAACGGTGTAGGAATTACAACCATTTTCACACTTTCTTAAACGAAAGTGGACAAACTTACCATAATAAATTTTCAACCAATACTTGGTTGCACATCATTTGCAGTCAATGACTGCCTGCAGTCTAGAACCCATGGACATCTTTAGATTCTGGGTTTCTTGCCTGATGATGCTCTTCCAGCATCTGTTCTTGGGTCGTTATACCTTCAGTTTTGGCTTCAGGAGGTAAAATACATGCGCACTTTGATTGAGGTCTTGGCCACTGCAGAACAATCCACTTCTTTGCCTTAAAAAGTCTTCACAGAATGCTTGGGATCATTGTCTATCTGCACTGTGAAGCACCGTCCAATTAGTTTTGAAGCATTTAGCTAAATCAGAGCAGATAATTTAGCCCGTATGCTTCAGAGTTCATCCTGCAGCTTTTGTCAGCAGTCACATCATCAATAAATACAAGGGAATCAGTTTCATTGGCAGCCATGCCATAACACTACCACCACCATGCTTTACAGATGAGGTTGTAGGCTGTAGATCATGAGCAGCTCCTTCCTTTCTTCATACTCTTGTCTTCCCATCATTCTGGTACAAGTTGATCTTTGTCTCATCTGTCAATAGATGTTGTTCCAGAACAGTACAGACATTTTTAGATGTTCTTTGGCAAATTATAATCTGGTCTTTCTGTCTTTGAGGCTGACAGATGGTTTATAACTCATGGTAAATCCTCTGTATTTACTTTGGTGAAGTCTTCTTTTGATTGTTGACTTTGACACGGAAATGCTGATGTCCTGGAAGGTATGCTTCATCTGGTCAGCTGTTGTGAAGGGGTTTTTCTTCACCAGGGGAAGGATTCTTCAGTCATCCATCACAGTTTCCATTCAAATGTTTCACAAATGTTATGCATTCTGGGTATTGTAGTGATAGAACATTGATGGACGAAACTGGACATGGTAAAAATTGTGAATTCTTTTGAACTAGTAAAATGAAATGAACCTTTAGCCAACTGTGTTTGAACACATTGGAATTAGACCTCTGCATTTAACCCATCCGTGCAGTGAAACACCACATACATGCACACTAGTGAACACACACACACTAGGGGGCAGTGAGCACACTTGCCTGGAGCGGTGGGCAGCCCCATCGATGGCACCCGGGGGCAGCTGGGGGTTGGGTGCCTTGCTCAAGGGCACTTCAGTCACATACTGTCAGCTGAGGGGATCAAACCGGCAACCTTCCGGTACACAAGGCTGGTTCCCTAACCTCCATGACTGCCCCCACATTCGTACATTACATGGCAGACAACATTAAATTCTAGATTTCGGTTGGAATGCAAACACAGTTTGAGGCAAGTTAGCACCAAGCTAATTAGCATAAATAAGCTTAAGTTATTTGTCAGCTACATTAGCCTCATAGCTCCAGTGCTAAAACTAATAAGGCAAACTTTAGACACCAAACACGTCTTGGGTGAGTCGGGAATTGAGTAAATTATATTTTTAATTGCTTCAGTGGTTCAGGTGTTCGCTTCCAGTTGCTCCACTTGGACCAAATGTTGGCAGCCCAAACATATGGAGATATATGACCGCACATATGGAGATTTATCTAAACCAGCCACAGATTGGTAACTTCACCCTACACGTCCCTCTACTTCAAAAGCCTAGCAAATGAGATGCTAAATGAAAATCTGTCCAACGTAGCCAAGTCTGAACGTCTGAATAAAGGGCGGAGAATGCTCTGTAGCAGCCGGGAATGGTGATAGAATAAGTTCAGCTTAGTTTTTAACTGGGAAACAGAGTCCAGGCCCACTTTGCATTATGAAGGATATCCACCCTGCCGGCCTCAGTCGTTTTATTTATTTTTTTCCCAATGATAAATTGCCACTTTTTTTTCCCTGAAGGCCGACGTGTATGGAGATCAGCTCACATACGCATCCAAATATATAAACCCCCCCTTCGGTCTCTCATCAAAGAAGAGAGGTGGGCGTTTAGAAACTAGTTTACCAGTGATCAATGCCAGGGTTGCCAGATCCCTGCTGAATTAAACATGAAGCTCTGCACCTTCGGAGGAGCTGATTGGCCCCATATGTGGAGCTGGCTCATGAAAAGGCAGTTTTTTCTCCTGGGTAAGCATGATGGATAGAGGGAGGTGATTTATCCTGGGTTTTCTCTTCTTGTCCCTGGCTCGCAACCCCCCCTCCCGCACCCAACACCCCTCTCCCCCCCACCCGTCCTCAACGGTTCTGCTGTTAAATAATCGTCCAGCATCAGCGTCCAATTTATCTTCCCAGATGCCGCGTGTTTATCTGTTCGCTTCATCTAGATGACTCAGACGTGGACGCTGCGTCCACCGCGCTCCATTTTTCATCTCCTTAGCTTCAGTGTTTTTCACGGCCTAAGCCGTATTCTAATAGAGCGCTGAACTGACACGCATGCAGTCATACTTCATTTGGGGTGAACTGGGCAGTCTTTGGTCCACTGTGTATGTTTCCCATATGGATGAAAATATACGTGCATTAATTTTCTTTATCAAAATATATACTGATAACTTTACAGGAGAAGGAAAAAACATACTTTACTTTTAATGTAAGTCAATGGAACCAGAATTTTTACCAAGTCATTTTGGGCCGTTTCTTTTGGTCCATTCATCATGAAATATATAGTCAGTATACATCAATATCTGTGACAGCTTAGCACTAAAATTCTAAAATTATTTACTTATATCCCAAAAAATACATGCACAGTATATGTTAACGTACTAACAATTAATTTCCAAATATATAATATATTTACTGAATGTCAGCATAAACATATATACATATATTAGAATTTTCATGTACCTATATTTTGAAAAATATAGATATATATATATATATAATATATATATATATAATATATATAGTATATACTATATATATATATAGTCAGTATACATCAATATCAGAATTAAACAGGCTGTTTTTTGTTATTGTATGGTTAAGACTGATATATGCAAATCAGCTCTGTCTTGATTGGCTGCAGTCTGCTTTGAGAAACTCCTTATAACTTTAGTTCTCCTTATAACTACTCTGCCAAAGCTGAGAGGTGAGTTGGCATGGTTACAACAGCTGAAGTGATGAAGGGGCAGAGCTAACCTGCTGGCGAAATGGGTGTATATGCTGTTGTTTTTGTGACATTCTGAAAAACTAATGCAGCTTAGTTTACATATATCGACAGTATGGGCTGGAGAATGATGTGTATATTTAATATTATCAATATAATATAGTATATAACATTATTATATTATTTTTTACATTTTTACATTCCTTCACTTACACTCACTCTAACCCTGTTTCACCTACTTTAGTCCATGTTTATAGATAACAGTGTATCATACAGTGTCAGAAACCACTCAGTCTAGTCTAGACACTGAACAACTCCACACAGTTTGAGTCTGTGATGATTAAGGCAAGCAGTTAGCGCCATGCTAATTGGTGTACATTAGCTTCCATTACTGTTTAGCGACATTAGCCTCATATCACAAGTGTAAAGACACTATCGCAGTTGAATTTCATTATGAATATTACTATTTTTGTTTATTATTGCAATCAATCACTTTTAGAATGGATTCTATCGTTTTACTATAAATGAATTGCCACCTTCGGATCAATACAACTTCATGTTGCAGAGTATATTTACACTATTAACCCCTTAAAATCAGGCTTATTACATACTAAGGCCTATTATTCAGTAACTACAGGGACTTCAATGCAGACTGACTGAGCTATTCTCAGGTTATAGAGTTGAGTAATAGGGGGTTAATATTCATTACTATAGTAATTATATATTGTTGTTGGCACAGCAAAACCTCCAAAATGGTTAAAAATATATATTGTTAATGTTTCAAGACTTTATTCCAACAGTTCCCACATTCTTGACCATTTCCATTGGTCCAAGTTAAAAAATGAAGTTACAAGTTCTTGATATGACCGTGATCATATGTGTGTGGGCAGGAGTGCTTCTTGGTCCAAAAGTTTGAGAACCATTGGCTTAGATCTTCAAGTGAAGCTACTGTAGGATGAGTGTGGTGGGGGAAGACTCTGAAATGTGGATCCGAGTGGCTGGAGATGAGGGGGAGGGGTGGGTATGGTTGGTTTCTGCCACGCTGGGCCATGCCAACCCCGTCGAGTAAGCGGGCAGAGAGAGAGCAGCACAGATGGCATCGCCAGATGACGGGCGCCACCAGACTTCTATTGTACAGCAGGCTCCGCGGCTGCCTCCGTCTGGGAAGCTACGGCGGGTTTCGGGGTGTTCCGTTAGCGGCCAGAGTGCAGGACAAGGCCAAGGAGCCACCACAGCTTAAAGGAATAGTTTGATAAAGAATGGAAGACAAGTAGACCAAATGTGCTCAAACAGCCAGGATATGTTTGGTGTCTGCAGCTTGCTACACAGGAGCTATGATGCTAATGCAGCTAACTTATGTAGCCTAAAGCTAGGCTTTCAACAGTTTGACAGAATTCACAATTTTATGTTTTCATTTCTCAATATTCTCTCACTACAATACTCAGCATGCACTACTCAAATACATCATACAACCACTGGGAATCCCTGTGGTGCCAACCAATCCTGGCTGCTAGCCACTGGTCTATAGGCTAATAAATACAACCAAGCTAGCATTAGCGTAACTCTTACCTCAGTTGGCGAAAGAAATCGATCTTTTAGCGCAAAATGGACCCCAAAGATGAGTTTTTAACCCTTTCAGACAGAAAGGTGAAGCAAAACTGAGGTAAATCTTGAACTAGATTGCTAGCAACCTTGCTAACTTTGGTTTTTAGCTTGCTGTTAACCTTATCTGCTGAGTCATTTCTTCTTACACTGTGATGATCATTTAGGTTTACAAAAAACAAAAATACCAACAATCATCCACCCCAAAGTTTTTAAAAAGCTCCCCTCCAGCATCAAGATAGTCTTTAAACAGGAAAAACAGGCAGTTAGCACCATGCTAATCAGCGTATATAAGCTTTTATTCCCTGTTAGCTACATTAGCCTCCCACACCAAACATGTCTTGGCTGATCAACTGCATTTGAGGTGTCTGTTTCAATCATTTCTGGAACTATTCCTCTAAAACCGTCCAGCTCGAGGCCGAGTGGCCGAGGAATAAAGCACATTTCTAAAAGCACTTGGCCGGTTTGGCTTGTTTGGCTCGGCACCCTGGCACTTTGGACACGAGCTGACGCAGCGACTGTGGGGGCTGAATTACAGATTGTGAGCGTTCATGTAAAAGTATGTTCCCCCAGATGAAGCCACAGATGAACCGTTTAGAAATGAAAGTAGATCTTGTACATATTTACCATGATTTTGGAGCACCGGGACGACTTGGACAGGCAAACATTATGTTCATCTGGGATGTTCTATGCAGAGACACGCGTGAGCTGTCCAGGCCATGTCTTCCCCGCTGAGCCATGTTCGGCTGCTGCTAGTTTCAGGAGATTCTGGTCTTCGGCCCAATTGACAGATGATTTAGAATAGCCAGGGTGGCGGGGGGTTTGGCTTTGCTGAGGTCAGTAAAGGACTTTCCATTTTGGTGAGGCTGTTAGACTGGAGCAGGGGGTCCTGGACATCTACCACCCTGGAGAGTTCAGATCCAACGTATTTGGCTCTAATGGTCAGGTGTGTTCGACTGGGGCTGGAGTTAAGCTCTCCAGGGTGGTAGATCTTCAGGACTGTATTTGGGCATCCATGGGCCAGTGTGGTTTTGGGTAAAAATTAGACAAGGCCATAATGGCATGTAAACTAAGCAAGTTTTTTTAGGTTATTGGATTGTGGCCAATACTGATTTTAAGAGGCTCTGATATCATTTTATAGTTGTTGAGTTTAATTCCAAAATGCTTTATATGCATTTATGCATGGGATATGGGTTAACATTTATTAATAAACTCTCACTTTTACAGTTGCAAGACTCTAATGTCTGACCCTACTGTCAGAATCAAGGAATTCATTTTTTTTAGCGCTTAAAAATCAGTTTATTTTGACTTTGCTAAATTATTCCAATGTAATTACATATTAATTACATAGGTAATTACATAATAAATACTTTGACAATCGATTTTCAGTCTGTTTGGGCTGGATTCAGTTCTAATTTTTATTTACATGTCAAAAACTGATAAAAATCTTGGCAAAACAAGACTGGAAACAGATCCAAATCATGTTAAAACACATTTACAAAAACAAACGTGATTTTGATTGAAAGTTTAGAATCAGCACTTTCCACACAGTTTCTTCACTTGTTTCAGTGAGCTTTGAGTTAGAATTTATTCTTGAAGAACTACAGCATGAAATGACCGTAATAAATAAGAATAACTGTGAAATCCAATTGAATTTCAAAACAAATTTGTCGAAAATGAAACAAACCATAATTTGCTCCTTGGCTTTTGCTCTTCTCTTGTGTCCACCTCTCTTCTTATCTCCCTTGACCTGACCCCTTGCCATCACTTCTGCTTCCAGAGGCCACGTTGACACGAGGGTTGATAAGGCCACAGGAGACCGCACCGTGGGCCGCCGTTTGATCATCTTTTTTTAATATCAGCTCTCACTTTGAGACAGTTCTCGGCATTACAATGACCCGTCAACGTTAACAAAAAAAGATACTTGGTTCTGAACTCTCGGTCAGTGTTTGGCTCGCCAGAGGCTATTTTCTCCCTCCGTCCCTCGCTCTTTTCTTTCCTGCTCTCTTGCTCCCTCCCTCTGTCTCCTCTTTTTGTAAAAGAAGAAACAGTTCTTTCAAAAAGGCCCCGTCTTGAAAAGGCTCTCATCAGACAATACGGACATGACAGGGAAGAAGACCATGTTTGAAAAAGAAAGATGGACAGGACAGACGTCTGCCCGACACTGGACACCTCTGGCCTTAGAATAGAAAAGCTTATAAAGGCAAGAGTCCAGACTGTAGCAGAGGATTTGGTCTTTTTCTTTGAAAATGTCTGATAAAGAGGCTCTGTACTTCAAAATGAAGCTGTCACTGTGACATTGAAGGAATAGTTTGGTGAAAAAAGTCAGATTTCCATTGTTTACCCCAAATGTGGTCAGCCAAGACACGTTTGCTGTATGGAGTTTGCTTCTGGAGCTATGAGGCTAATGTAGCTAACAAGTGGAAGCTTATGTACACCAATTAGCATGGTGCTAACTGCACGTCTACATCATCAAGCAAGCAAAGTTTATTTATATAGCACTTTTTACAACAGGTGTTGTCACAAAGCAGCTTTACAGAAAGATCCAGGTCTGAGCCCCCATGAGCGTCGCCAATGGCGACAGTGGCAAGGAAAATGTCCCTAAGGGCAACAGGAAGAAACACTGAGAGGAACCAAGACTCAGAAGGGGAACCCATCCTCCTCTGGACCACACTGGATAGAAAACAGTGTCTCAAACTGCTACGTAATCTCTTTAGACTGGATTATGTGGTTTCTAACACTGTATTCTGTTGAATTCTATCAAGACTTGAACCATTTTTGGTGCTATTGTGCATTATACTTCCACTCACTGGCCACTTTATTAGAAACATCTACCTTGTACTTCCACTCACTGGCCACTTTATTAGAAACACCTACCTTGTACTTCCACTCACTGGCCACTTTATTGGAAACACCTACCTTGTGCTTCCATTAACTGGCCACTTTATTAGAAACACTCACCTTGTACTTCCCCTGACTGGCCATTTTATTGGAAACACGTACCTTGTACTTCCACTCACTGGCCACTTTATTAGAAACACCTACCCTGTACTTGCAGTTACTGGCCATTTTATCAGAAACACCTAACTTGTGCTTCCACCCACTGGCCCCTTTATTAGAAACACATACCTTGTACTTCCACTCACTGGCCACTTTATTAGAAACACCTACCCTGTACTTGCAGTTACTGGCCATTTTATCAGAAACACCTAACTTGTGCTTCCACCCACTGGCCACTTTATTAGAAACACATACCTTGTACTTCCACTCACTTGCCACTTTATTAGAAACACATACCTTGTACTTCCACTAACTGGCCACTTTATTAGAAACACCTACCTTGTACTTCCACTCACTTGTCACTTTATTAGAAACACCTATTCTGTACTTCCACTTAGTGGCCAGGGTACATAACCAAAACAAAGCCTGCATCGCTGTCCAGTCACTTTTGGTCTGCAGCGTAGATACGTTTCATTTTAAAGCTTGAACAGTGTCAGAAATCTCCTTCACAGTTGTTGCAGCACCCACTGTTTTTGCTCAGCGTAGAACAGCAGCGGCGGGCTGCAAATCACAGAGGCCATTTTACGCTGCGTTTAACTCCCGCTCTGCAGAGTTTCATGGCTTTTCTTAGTGAAGGAACACGCACACATCACCTACACGGGGAGAATTTAATGTACAGCCATTGCTACAACAGCATTCTCCGCTCATAACCTCAGTTACTCAGCACAGACTGTAAACGCTGTTTGGGTGGGAAAATAGAGACGGAATTTATGCGCTAAATTAAAGCTGATGTTTTTACAGCTGATCTTACACGTCTTAAATCCTTTAGTGCTGCTCGTATAGTCCTCCCTTCCATCCGTCTCCATACGCACCTTCAAAAGCACGACATCCATCCAATCGGCGACATCTACGCGACGTTCCTTCACCTGTTAATCATAGGAGAAACGCAATACACACATGTGGAGTGTTGCTAATGGATCAGGACGTCTGCTGTAGCTGTGTATACAAAGATTGATCTGGAGGTCGGAGCGGCTCTTCGGCTTTTTCTAATGAAAGTCAACATGATTAGCTTTCCAGAGGATCAATACCAATCTCGCTTCAAGAGCCTTTTGTGAAATCACACTCCACATCCACACTCGCATAGCCCATAATTCAAATGATGTCTAATCAGGTCTCGTTAGATTTGGAACAACTGTTTTGCTGCTGCTCTTAAAAATCATAGCTAGTCATTGAAACTCTTCTAATCGACCGGTCATTTAAGGTACATATTACTGAAAAGTTTAGCAAAAATGAAGATTAAAAAAAGTTATATATGTGCAGAAAATATGCGCGAATATTTCAGGAAGAGAAAAAAGAACTGTTATTAAAAGTGTAATTAAATTAATCAAGTTCATAATGAAGAAAATATGGACAGAAAAGAAGTGGGAGGAAAGATTTAATTAGGTTAATGACGGGAACACTTCAGTCAGGACTCAAGCATCTTCACGCCTCATTTGCATATTACTAACTTGTAAATGACAGGTTTCATTCATTATACTGTAGCTAACAGTAAATGAAACTACTAGAAGCTCTTATAATGCTCCCTTTGTATTTCCACTAACTGGCCACTTTATTAGAAACATCTACTCTGTACTTCCACTTTCTGGCCACTTTATTAGAAACACCTACCTTGTGCTTCCACTAATTGGCCACTTTATTAGAAACATCTACTCTGTACTTCCACTTACTGGTCGCTTTGTCAGAAACACATACCTTGTACTTCCACTCACTTGCCACTTTATTAGGAACAGCTACCTAGTTTTTACCAATCACTGGCCACTTTATTAGAAACGCCCACTTTCTACTTTCTATGTCGACTCGCTGGCCACTTTATTAGAAACACCCACCTTGTGTTTTCACTAACTGGCCACTTTATTAGAAACGTCTATCTTGTACTTCCACTCACTGGCCACTTTATTAGAAACACCTACCTTGTACTTCCTTTCACTTAGAAACATCTACCTTGTAAGTCTACTACAATTACCGACTAGCCCAGGGGTCATCAATTCTGATCCTGTGGGGCCACTGTCCAGCTCAGTTTGTTCATGGTAAACCTGGTCATCTTGATCGATGAGCTGAATCAAGCTTGTCTGAGCAGAAACTGTGCTGGACTAAAGTCTTTCAGGTCTGGAATTGATGACCCCTGGGTGGAGGATGGCTAATACAAACTGCATTAACAGATGGGCTAGAGTCTGTAACTGAACACCAGCAAGGTTGAGGAGTTTCTGATAAAGTGTCCGGGGAGTGTGAAAACAGATTTAGAGATTTCAGTCCAGGCTTGTATCTGGCTCCATGTGGTCTGCAGGGCTGAGGAATATATCCACTTACTGTGTCTCCTGCTGGAAACTGAATGTTCAGCAGAGTTTGTAGACTAACACCCGGGAGAGTTCTGTTTGGCCTCCTGCAACGTCCTGACTCCATGTATCCCTCACAGTCTCAATCGTGACATTTTCCGAGCGTTCCCTCAAGGCATTGTTCTCCTTGTCAACACGCCGGAGATGTAGCACTGTAAAATAACTCCGTACAATATTGTAAGTCTGGCAGTCCTTCTGAATAGACACTAAAGTCGAGTTCTGGTTAATACAGTTGCAGTGAAAAGTCTTAATTTACTCATTAGCAAGTGCTGGGGACGAGCACCACATATATACAGTGCTGTGCAAAAGTCAGAGACCACCCTCATTTAACAGCTATCAAATACAGGTTATCCATTTTCAGGAGATGATTAAAAGCTACAGAGAAAATGAGGCTCCTAACAGCCACCTGGAAGACCTGGTCGACCCCAAAACTGCCCCCATCAGATAAACAGCACTTAAAGCTTTCATCTCTGAGAGAGAGGAGAAAATCAAGCTGATCAGATCTGAAAACATCCACAGGTGTTTCTGTCCATCCTTCCACTGTGAGAAGACGACTCAGCGCTGTGGGTCTGAAAGGATGTGTAGCTGTCAAGAAGAACCTCACTGAGAAAAGGAGAAGGACACATCAAACAAAGAAGCTGAACGATGGACTGACCGCCCCAGAGTCCAGACCTCAACACCACTGAATGTGTTTGATCACTTCAGAAAATCATCAACCAGCTTCTAAGACTGAACTTTGGAGGTGTGTCTGCAGATTCTTTGAGGAGCTGAAAGTGAGGCTCCTGTTTTGACTGGAAATTGAATGAATGACAGGTGGTCTCTGGCTTTTTCACAGTACCATGTACAGAACGTTTTATCCTCTATTTGCTTTAGAACTTACAGCACTTTGTGGAAATGTTTTTTTGACAGAATCCAGAAGCTTTGAAGCTGAGTTTTCTCTCATGTACACTCACCTCGTCCTCATCCAGACCTTCAAAAGCTGGAGGTCAGGGTCGCCAGACGAAGCTCCAGACGTTTGCTAAATAACAGGCGCGGAGATGGAAAGCCCGCCGTCTGTAGGGGAAACTGGGGCAATCCAGACAATCTGGCAACCCTCCAAAGCCGCCGAAAGGTCAGTCCCACCAGTACAGCATGATCCTATTGTCTGAATGTCACACGGCGCTTTTCTTCCACAAATAAACACTCAACTAGATCGCAACGTGTGCTCGGATGCCGTCGGCTTGGCGATAAGAGAGTCTGCCACGCGTTTAATTAAGAATTTCGCTCCGAAGCTTTCCGAGCCGAAACTAGCAGCGGTGCGAAATTTTCGGCTTTAACAAGCGTATTTTCATTAAACGGAGAAATGCCTCATTAGTTTGGGCCCATAGAACAGGATGGGATGTCTATACGGAGCCGAATGAGAATAATGGCAGCACTCAAGCTGCCTGGACATTGTTGTCTTGCGGCGGTTTGAAATGAACTTCCATTCAATAAATCCTCATTTAAATGTATTGGCATTTGCAAATGAGAAAGATGCATTGAGGATCATTAAATTATGATTAAATCTAAGTGGATGACAAATCTGTTGATATTTCTGAGGCCTTTTTTTCGAGCAGGACGGTACATTTCGAGGCGTATCTCGCTTGCACAGGCTGTTAATTGTGAAGTCTTGTCGCTCTGATGATGGATGCTTCCATCTACCGTCACAAACAGAAAAGTATAACGCAAAAGTGTTATTAAGCATCACTTCAGCATGAAATGAAGCCCATTTTCTCTTTCCTTATGTTTGCTTCTTTCATTTTGCTCCGGAGCTTTAAGGCAAATGTGGCTGAAAAGTAATGGGAGCTTATGTACACCAATTAGCATGCTAAATGCTAAATTACAAGATGCTCACTTCAAACCGTGTGCAGATGTTCAGTATCTCTAATAGACTTAATTATGTGGTTTTAGACACTGTATGATACATTGTTGTCTATAAACATGGACTTATGTATGTTAGCATAACTAGCATGGCTATAAAACCAGAAGCTGTTGTGAAATGCTTGATATGCCCATATATGGCTGTATACATCAGCTGAACTCTGTATCAGTTATATTGGTCTTTCTAATAATTTTCTTTATCGTTAGCTATTTATTTAATACAATCATAATGTCTGTTGAGTTTAAATTCCACAAGTATTGTAGTAACACTCTTATTTTACTGTTTTGATTGGGAACAAAAGCATCATATTTTTGAAACATCCACTGTAAAATGATCCAATCAGGATAGATTTCTCTATGGTATCTCGATAGATACATCCAGGCAACCTCTCCCATTGGTTAGGACTTCAGGAGCTGGACTGAAGGCCTTACACGTTCGAATCACTACCAACTTAATTAGAACCAACCACTCAACATTTTAACCTTAATAGGACAGATTTGGTGGGACAAAATATCACTCTAGGCCCTCCAGGACATTCTAGATATGTCACTGACTGAATACGAGCCGTAGTCTCACCAGGTTCCAGGTGGTTGTTAGGAATGAAAAGCAGTAGCGGCAGCTCTATGATAGGACGGTTGTTAATGTAAATGTCTCCAAATAAAATATATAGGATGTTCTTCAGATGCTTTAGATGTCCTTATGTATCTAAGCCCTCTGTTATCTCTGCCCTCTGCCAAAGTTAGAATTGAGTAATCTGCTGACCCGGGTCAGTCGTCTCCGGTTGAGTCATTGCTGACCTTGGGGATAATCCGGCAACACAAAGACATGGTAAGCAATCACACTTTACACTGTGTGTCCAACATCTGGCCAGCATCTCTCCATCATCCTGTCTGTGCTTCAACCCTATCAGACCCACCAAGAAACCAGTGGGACAAAATTCAATGTTGTTCTTAGTCCTTTCAGTGAGAGAGAGAGAGATACACCTTCTACCCACAATCCATCATTTCTTATTCTGGCATAGACTAGTGGTTATTAAAGTGTTTACGGACTAACTCTCCTAACTTAAATGCACATTTATTGAGCTTGTTTATTTACTAACATCTTTTATTACAGTATACACTCAGCTTGCTTATGGACTAATATCTCTTATTCCAGTATTTATTAAGCTTGGTTATGGACCAGTATCTCTTATTTTAATGTTTATTGAGCGTGTTTATGGACTAATGTCTTTTCTGGTGTATATTGAGATTGTTTATGGGCTAATATCTCTTATTACAGTGTTTATTAGGCTTGTTTATGGGCTAATATATCTTACTATAGTGTTTATTGAGCTTGTTTATGGGCTAATATATCTTACTATAGTGTTTATTGAGCTTGTTTATGGACTAAAATTTCTTTCTAGTGTTTATTGAGCTTGTTTGAGATTGTTTAGAGACTAATATCTCAGTGTTTATTAAGCTTGGTTATAGACTAATATATCTTATTCTAATGTTTACTGAGCTTCTTTATGGACTAATCTCTTTTTCTAGTGTTTACTGAGCGTGTTTATGGACTAATGTCATTTCTAGTGTATATTGAGCTTGTTTATGGGCTAATATCTCTTATTACAGTGTTTATTAGGCTTGTTTATGGGCTAATATATCTTACTATAGTGTTTATTGAGCTTGTTTATGGACTGATATCGTGTATTCAGTGTTTACTGATATTGTTTATAGACTGATATTTCTTATTATAGTGTTTGTTGAGCTTGTTTATGGACTAAAATCTCTTTCTAGTGTTTATTGAGCTTGTTTGATGTTGTTTAGAGACTAATATCTCATAGTGTTTATTGAGCTTGTGAGTGGACTAATATCTCTTATTCAGTGTTTATTGAGTTTGTTTATGGATTAATATCTCTTTTTCTAGTGTCATTGAGCTTGTTTGAGATTGTTTCGAGACTAATATATCTTATTCTTGTGTTTTTTGAGCCTATTTATGGACTAATATTTCTTATTCTAGTGTTTATTGAACTTGTTGATGGACTACTATGTCTTATTATAGTGTTTTTGAGTTTTTTTATGGACTAAAATCTTGCATTCTAGTGTATGCGAGTGTTTATTGTGGTCGTTCATGGACTAAATCTCTTATTAGCACATAGGAGAGTTTATTGAGGTTGTTTAAGGACTAATATGTCCTTTTCTAGCATATAGGAGTGTTAACTGAGGTCACGTCCTATTCTTATGGAATTTCTCTTCATATTTCTACCCAAAACAATTTATCCACTCTACTTCAAAAGCATTTAGTCGTTCAGTGTTGAATTAACAGTTTTAAGTCTGTAATGCTTCACAGATGTGCTAACAAACACGTTTTTATATTTTAAGTACTAAAATGCTAAATTTGATGTTATCCATATGTCTTAAGCATGCTGATGATGAATATGAATTAGCAAAAATTTCAGTTCATTACTATGGGCTAATTACACACATGCCTACGCGTTACTTTAATAAGACTGTGTTTTTTTGTTTTTTTTTGACATTTTCACGCTGTTCTTATAAATGAACACAAGTTAATTTACTCAAGTTTCCTGATTGAACTCAGATCTGGGCTGCAGGCAGATAGCTCTGAGCTCTGAGAGAGAGCGAGAGAGGGAGGGAGAGAGAGAGAGAGAGAGAGAGAGAGAGAGAGTATGTGTCTGTGTAGGCCCCTTGGAGGATGATTCGTAATTATGGCTGTGACATGTAGAGCGAGTTTGATCTGTGCTCCTGCCCAGCACCCAGAGATCAGTGCCTCATGCTGTAAGGCACTAATGGTCCTGCTCTAGACCTGTAATTACTGACCACATTGTCTTGATGCATTGTGTTCCTTACCGGTTTCACCAACCTTTATCCATCACCCGAAGCCACCCCGCTGCTCTGCTGCTCTTTCCGTGGCCAGTTCCTGCTCAGAGTCGATAGATCGCCGAAAAATCAAATTTACCCTGTTTTCTCCATTTACCCCAGATGTAGTCGATCAGCCAAGACATGTCTGCTGTCCTGAGCTCTGCACCAGGCTAATGTAGCTAAGAAGTAATAGAAGCTTACACCTCAGCAATTAGCGTGATGCTAAATCATCGCTTGCCTCAAACTGTGTTTGGGTGTTAAGTGTCTCTAATAGACTTGATTACATGGTTTCTAACAATGGTGGCTGGTCATAATATTGGATGGCAGAGCAAATGAACGTGATACGTATCAATAGTGTCCACATGGTAGCATCAATGTGTACCATTAGCTAACAGCTATATTAAGTTATATATGGGACTCTGTTAAACAGCAATATACAAAGTTCTAAGCAGTTCTAAGTCATTATAAGCTCCAAATGTCTGTATACACGTATCATATAATGTCAACTTCCACCCACTAGTTAGGTTGCTACGAAGCTGGGAGGGTGAAGGCGTGAACACATGCTTTTTCCGAGACACATGAAGCTCCACCACATCTTTTCAAGCTATTACTTACACTACCTTCTTAAGAAAGATGGTTCTTCAAGGGTTCTTCAGTAAAGAAAATGTTTCTATATAGAACTGTGAACACCCAAAAAAACCCTGCAGGGTTAAAGGGACCTTTGCATTGTGAAGGCGTTCTTCAAATTGATGGACAAAGTGCTAAAGATGGTTCTATATAGAATCTTTTTGGAAAGGGTTCTATATAGCACCAACAAGGGTTCTCCTGTTGTTACAAACTTGTATCATAACAATAGCAGAACCCTTTTTGGTGCTATATAAAACCCTTTTCAAGAAGGTTCTATATAGAACCATATTCTACAACATAGTCTGAAGAACCCTTTCATGATGCAAAGAACCCTTTAATCTTACAAATGATTCTTTGAATATTTATGGTTCTATATAGGACCATTTTCTTTACTAAACGAAGCTTTTTTAAGAGTGTAAATACAATGTCAAGCTTGTAACAACAGAATAACTTTTTAGGGTGCTACATAGAACTCTTTTCAAACAGGTTCTATGTAGAACCATTTACAGCTCATTCTCTATCAATTTAAAGAACGATTTCACCATGAAAAGAACCCTTTAATCATGCAACCTGTTCTTTGAGTGCTCATGGTTCTGTATAGTACAGCTGTCTTTCTTAAAGAACCCTTGAAGATCCATCTTTTTTAAGAGTGTATGTCGATGGAGCTCATGCTTGGAGGGGAACACTAACTGCTAAGTCTGCTGCTTTCCCAGCCGTGGATGGCTGTGGCATCGCTGGGCATCAAACCGACAACATTGCCAATGGTTAGGAAGATTTCATGCAACTAGTAGCAATCATATTAAAGGAGCTACCTGAAGTTCTCAGGGAGAACATCATGAAACAACACTCAAATGGAAAGAGCCACACCAAAGACCTTGAACATCCCTGTCAGTACAACTGTTTCCACAATATGCAAGCGAAACGTTCACAAAACCACAACAGATCACCCCAGGCAGGTGCACCAAGATCTCTCAGAGACTAATGACGAGGAAGATAAGAGGTCTTGTTTGGAGAGAAGGGTTGAGAAGAAGAAGAGTTAGTGTGTGATCCCAAGAATACCCACAGTGAAGCATGATGGTGGGAGCATCATGATATGGAGCTGATGTGAGGATCAAACTGACAATGATTGGGCCAATGCTTAGATGGTTGTGACTTTTGGGGATTTTGGAGACTGACTTTCAAGTCCAGGCCCCCTCAGCCATCTCAACTCTTTTGGAGCAATGTACTCGGGTCATGCAAAACAAAATTAGAACTCTTTGGCAATAATTCAGCTCATCACATTTGGGGAAACAAGGGTTGATCCCAAGAACACCCACAGTGAAGTTATATACATAGGATCATCATGATATGGGGCTGATATTGGCATTACCCTTTCAGTAACTGGACCAATGCTTAGATGGTTGCAGCATTCGTGAGCTGCTGCAGTGGAGAATCTTTATTATGATCAGAAATCTGGGGTGCTGGCTTGAAACTGGCCTAGGCCTCCTCAGCCCCCTCACCTCTTTTGGAATAATATACTCTGGTTAGACAGAACAAAAATAGAACCCTTCGGCAATATGATTCCAAGAACACTAAACCAGTGAAGTACGAAGGTGGGAGCATCATGAAATGGTCCTGATATGTGGACTGAACTTGCAGCCTCCCAATGATTGGGCCAGCGCTTCCGCGGTCTCAGCGATCAGGGACTGCATCATTTGACAATTTTGTAATGGTCAGAAATCTGGGGTGTCTGGCTTCCAAGTGAGGTGGTCTAGGCCACCCCAGCTCCCTCAACTCTTTTGGAAATGGTGTGCATGATCCCAAGAATGCCTACAGTGAAGTATGAAGGTGGGAGCATCATGATATGGGGCTCATACACTGTTAGAAATAAAGGTTCTGTGCAGGTACATTTTTTGTTCATCAAGGTATAAACAATGTAAATGTTCTCTCAAAGCTCCAACAGTGGTTTTAAGGTCTGATTGTGAACCTTAAATAAGTTTTTCCAGGTGAAAAGTTCGTATTTGTACCTTTTCATAACCGAATGTTTTAAACAGAACAGTAAAATAAAAGCCTGGAGACGAGACGGGGTGTGTGGAGTCAGTACAGCTTAGAACATATCATTTCAGTGGATTATGGTTCAGTTATGTTCCCTGACTAAAGGTACTGAGATGGAGCCTTGAGGGAACCACCCCAGTGAGAAGAGGGGGACTGACCCAGTGACCGTTTCCTACCTTTATTTCTGAGAGCGTATGGGGATCCCAGTGTTTGGGTCAATGTTTAGATGGTTGCAAAACTTGGGAGAATTTTTTACTGGTCAGAAATCTGGGGCCTAGACCACCTCTGTCACCTGCCCTCGGTAGCTGCGCCCCTGAAGTGAGATATCTGTAGTGCTTTTTATAAAATAAGTGCCTAAAACCATAAATAAATAAACAAGACAAGCACCATCCTTCACAAGACACTCAAACAAATATGAGTGTATGGCTGATAGTATCAGTGTGAGTGAAATGCTTATTGTCGATTGTCCCTAATCTCCTCCTAAACGTGCATTGTGTTCATCCGTGGCCTGCGGCGGTCTTCGGTCTTTGGCTTATCGCTGCTGCTGGGACTTTTGTCATTTAGCCTAATTGTTCATGTAGTCTAATGGCATCATAGCTGCACGCTCTGCTGGCACACAGCTGCAAGGTAGATAACATGTTCAGATACGCGCCGCTGCACTGATAGCGACGGTCAGGCACGGAAAAACAAAACAGCCATCTATCGCAGCCGCGCCGCGCCGATAAAGCCAACGCTGACCTTGAACTCCGAGAGAGAAAGAGAGAGAGAAATTCATTCTTACGCCGAGATTACTTCAGAGGCGAAATCCCTCCACTAGACTAAAGTTTATTTAATGGCCTTTGCTAAGGCAGTCCGGGCCATTATCTCCAACGGGCTTCTCGTTTGATGTATTTTTCATTACGACAAATTTGTTTTCTTTTCCCACTCTCTCTCTCTCTCTCTCTCTCTCTCTCTCTCCGCTAATCTTCAAGGTTGGAAATTAATTTGTTTTGTAATTATTTGGTGGTTATCAAATGTCTGACAACACAAAATACAATCCAAAATGGATTTCAGGATTATTCTGAGGGGGGAAGAAAGAAAAAGATTTTGATTAAATAAATCTTAAGTAGATATAGGACTTCGGCGAAGGACAACAATGTGTGCTTGTTAGATGGCATTTCTTAGTGATTTGGGTATTAAGCCTAAGTGGCCGGCAAATTGAATATTTATTGTTTATTGTTTCCAGAAATAGCTAGAGCTCAAGTGCATGCGTCCACACTCGCACGAACCAATGCAAGCAGCATTTATGACCTCTAAAGCTCGGCAGCTCAGTTCCCAATACACAGTGAGTAACAAACAGTTCACACACAGTTGTTTTTGTTATTTATTATGCTTCCGGTGCATAAATCCACAAATTTACACAAATAATGCCTTCTGACTTTGTACATCGCTGCTGTCAGAAGAAAACCTTGTATCTCCAAAATGGTAACTTTACAGCAGCAGGAAAAAACATAATTTACTTTTAATGTAAGTCAATGGAACCAGACATTTTTCTAAGTAATTTTGGGCCAATTCTTTTGGTCCATTCACCTTGACACAATATAAAGGACAGTAGGTAATGTCAAATGTCAAAAGCTGAAAAATGACAAACGTGGAGCATTTAGACAGTATTTTCAAGAAGGATTTAGACAGTATATTAAAATATACATGTAAGAGAAATTGCCAATGGTTGGGAAGATTTCATGAAACTAGTAGCAATCATATTAAAGGGGCTACCTGAACATCATGAAACAACACTCAAATGGAAACAGAGCCACACCAAAGACCTTGAACGTCCCTGTCAGTCCAATTGTTTCCACAATATGCAAGCGAAACGTTCACGAAACCACAACAGATCACCCCAGGCAGGTGCACCAAGATCTCTCAGAGACTAATGACAAGGAAGATAAGAGGTCTTGTTTGGAGAGAAGGGTTGAGAAGGAGAAGAGTTAGTGTGTGATCCCAAGAATACCCACAGTGAAGCATGATGGTGGGAGCATCATGATATGGAGCTGATTCTCTGCTAATCCTACTGGCACATTGAGGGAACATGAGTAGAGTGACATACCTTGAGATATTAGAGAAGAATTAAATATCATCAGCCAAGAATTGAATCAGAGATGATGGATGTTTCAACAAGACAATGACCACAAACATGCAGCCAAAATACCAAAATAATGAAGGTTTCTAAAAGAGAAGGTGAAGGTGCTTGCATGGCCTAGCCCAGGGGTGGCTCTTTTACTGCCCTGTTGTGGCTCCACAGCAGAATTAGATTTATAGGTAAAAATAAAATAATCTTCCTCTGCAGTAAAATAAAGCTCTGCTGATCGTTCAACACAGTTTAACAACAAACACTGGAGTTAATGTAGAACTACTAATTCACCCTTTAACCCAGAAGATCGGCGTGCAAGCTGCTGGTCACCATAGCAACGCAGACAACAGTCTCGCCTAGCTAGTAGTTAACAAAACAGCAAACAGAAAGATTTAAGATGAACATCAATAATTTGGAGACAAATTGACTTATACTGTCAAACGTCATGAAGCTGAAGTCAGTTTCTCATTCACCAGCTTCTTGTTCGAATTCTTCAGTTCCAACTTAAATGGTGCAGCAGTTATATTCTGGTGCCTCAGGCACCATTTAAAGTGGCACTGGAAAATTTGAACGAGAAGCTGGTGAATTAGAAACGACTTCAGCCTCATAAAAGTCAAACATGGAGAGACATTTTACAAGAAACATTTACTTTTCTGGAAAAGTTTCCTGCTGGAGATGCGAGAAAATTGGCTTTAGCTGAGCTAATGTTTAAAGCAGAGCAAATAGACATAAAATGTTGTGGCTCTCAAGGTGGTTTGATTTTTGTTGAAAGGATAAAATGGCTCTTCTTAACATTTGGGTTGCCGACCCTTTGCCTAGCCAATCTCCTTTTTTTTAAAATTTATGGAGCAAATTATTTGAAATTGCTGAGTCCATCAAAGGAAACCTCAGATCGCTGGGGATTGGAAGATGGTTTGTCAAGAGGAATGGGCCAGAATTGATACACAGATCTGCAAAAATCAAATTACTGTAATTTTATGCTGGTCTAAGCTGGTTTATGCTCTGTTTGGCTGGTTACCCAGCAGAGTCATAGTGGTTGAGCAACATACCAGCATCCAATCAACTGGTACTGGTGGTGACCAGCCATGCTGGTCTATACTGATTATTGTAGCAAGGTTAGCCTGCTCTTAAATAGACCTGAAATAGTCTAAACTCACTGTGCTAATGCTGCTACCAAAGAAATAACACTCACTCATAGACTACTGCCAAATAAAAACACCCTCTGTGGTGCTACTATCTCTAAAGATAGAAAGCCTTGCTAGCAGCACTGCTGCCAAAGATATAAACCCACTCTGGTAACATTACTGCCAAAGAAATGGAACCCCGCTGGTAGAACCAAAGACATAAAACTTTTGAAGCAGAACTAAAGTGCCTTGGGTTTATCATACTGAAAAGCTATTCTGCTGATAGATAGATAGATAGATAGATAGATAGATAGATAGATAGATAGATAGATAGGCAGACCAGTTGCCTCTGGATTGGCAGTGTATTGTGGATGAAGCTGGTGCTCATGCAAGTAAACAGGTGGAGTGCCCATTTCTAGCTATATTTCCAGCATCACTTACACAGACGTAGCTCTGATCAATACGGTCAGTCGACTTGAGCCAGCAGTCACCCTTTCATCTTATTGGTGATATCAGTTTGATTTTATGTCTTGAGTCCACTGAACTTACTTATTTTTAGATTAATATCATAACTGAACATTTAGGATGCTGTCATTTTGATTCATGCAGTAATTAATGTAATCGACCTGGTTCTGTCTGAGTTACAGTTTCCTCTTTTGGAAATTACCAATAGAAGAGATTATGAACTACTCAATGTGGTGTTGTTCTGTCAGGCTTTGTCTTCTGGTCTCTTTATCATTACAGCTATAAACATCAGTGTTCTTTAAGATTTCGCGAAGCATGTACAACATACAGTGTAAACCTCAGGGCGAAATGACCCAACATTACCCAGCCAACACATCTCCATCCATACTGGTCTGCTTGGCTTGTCAGTCCTTTTTCATAAACATTATAAAGTCAGCAACTAGAGGCTTCAAGGCCTTCAGTTCTGATGCTGAGCATGGTCATTAAGTAGTCATTTCATCCAGTGACCTGAAGGATCTTGATTGTGCACCAACTAAAGATGAAAAACAAAGCTCAGATGTTTTCCACTCTGCTACTGCGCCATCTAACTGTAGATAGGCGCAACTGTATATACGGACAGGCATAATTTTAGAGAATGACAAATATTTATTGCAGCATTTTACAGCCTTCCAGTACTCACTGGAATTTCCAAACGAGTACCCAAATAGTCTTCTCAAAATATTTTTTAAGAACAATAATATTCATGTTTTATGATTAATTTTAACTGTGTTTGTTACTGCAGTTCATAATATATCCAGTAGGCGGCAAAGATGTATTTCCAGTTGCAGCAAGAGCTGCTGCGATGATAGCATCCATGATTGTAGCTGTCTTGTTCAAATACAGCTTTTATAAGTCACCTGTATCACTTGAATGTTGTAACTGTAGGCAGGATGTATTTGCAAGCCCTTTGATTTATTGAAAATGCTGAAGTACATGAATCTACAAAAGGGAAACAAATAGGGAACACTAATGACAAAAATACTCAGAAGGTAAACCAAAGACCACGGAAAAAGGCCTGACTAACCAAAACACCAAGCAAACACAAAACACACAACCAGGGGTATAAATACACACGTTACAAACCAGAAACACCTGGAGCTAAGGAGAGGGTGGGGCTATAAACAAAACACAGGTGATCCAAATGACAGAGCAGGACAGGGGAGGAGACACAGACCAAAACAACAACATAAGCACATGGCAAGACACATGAGGGAAGGTTAAATCAAAGAGACAACTATCTACCATTGCCTCAAGCCTTCGGTTAGTTATCAGCGTGTTTGAATTTGAAGCTACAGCTGCGGTGGATGGGAGATCCTGTCCCTGAATAGATACAGTTTGTCATTTCCAATCCCAGAACCAAATTTCGGTGAACATCTGAGCTGCTTGCTTTGATCTTCGGTATGTTGTCTTCACTGGGCAAAAGCTTGTGCCAGTGGTGAGTGGATGCCTGCTGTATAGTGAGGGCTGTTTATGTGAATCCAGCATTCCAGTTGACGTGTCTTGCTATTGTTTTGTATCACCATAGGGCAGAAGTGTTGGAATAAGTAGGGTGATGTCTACAGTGCTGTCAGAAACAGGCGATAGCAGAACGTTTGGGAACTGTATCTACCATGTTGGCCGACTCACTTTTTCACAGGCCTGCCCAAAAATATATTTCTGCCTACGCGACTGTAGAACACCAAAAGAAAACTTGTATGTACAGTAAGGCATGGTGGTAGCACCATCCTGTTGTGGAGGTGTTTCTCTTCATCTGCAGCTGGGATTCTGGTCAGGATGGTGTAAAATATAAATGGACTGTTGAAGAAAATGTGCAGAAAAAAGCTTGGAAGTTGAAATGACCTAAGTGGCCTAACAACAGCCCCAACCAGAGGTCCATTAGAAATCTTTGGGATCGACTCCACCATCAGCGCCCGGCATCAATAGTCAAAACACTGTCTGCAAATGAACAACAAAGAGGAACGGACAAATATACCTTCGTTTAGATGTGTAAAGTAGGTTGGGATGTATGCATACACAATCAAGGCTATTCGCTTAATTACATTAATATTTTATACATTCTGTTCATTCTGTTTATTCGGTAAATATATTTTCTTTCAAGAAGTAATGCTATTTCTTTTCTTCATGGTACAATAGCACTATAAATCAGGTTCATTTAGAAGGCAATAGTGACTTTCTATACATTCTATACATACTCCACTTCCCAGTTGGTTAAAAAAGCAGCAGGACTTTGATTTTCATCTGCCAGTGTATCAGCGCCAGTCCGAACCGGCTGCAGTCCGTTTGTCAGCGCTGTGTGCGTCACCCATTTATAAAGCCCTAATTAAATTTACAGCCATCAAAGAATGCAGCATGTCATGGCAGTTTGTCAAGCTGACCGCTGTAATGTGACTTTATGGCCAGCGGTCTGATGGAAGTTCCCCTTGAAGACTGGTCAGAGAGCAGACAGCTAAAAATAGTAAGATAGTGGAAAGCCCATGCTGGATCAATAGAAACAACAGGACATATTGGGGTGTAATTATCAGTGCTATTCTGCCTGACTGAGTGCAGTCAATGGGGTTCTGCACCACACAGAAGAAGGAGATACTTCTACACTGTGAGAAGGTTTAGCAGACAGAATGGAACATCTCTCTAGTCCACGCTAATGAATAAGATGTTGGTGGTCATTAGTTGTCCACAATTGAGAATTATCAGTCATTACTGGATCATTAACGTGTCTTAAAATTGATAATATCACCAAAAGCCTATCGGCTGCACTTTCTGGTGTGATACAGATTGAATACACAACAAAATAAAAAATATACATAAATATAAAAAAGACAGGACAGTGTAAATACAATAAGAGTGCATTTACAACATTAGTGTAGACATAACATAAATGTTGACACAATACCAGTGTATATGCAATGCAACATTAGCATATATGCAATTCTAGTGCAAATAAAATACTAGTGCAGACACAATAATGTATATACAGTACTAGTGTATAAGTATATAATACTAATGCATATGCAGTATTTGTGTAGAGACAATAATAATGTATACACAATACTAGCGTGTATGTAATACTAGTGTATATACAATATTAGCAACAAATACAATCCTAGTATATATGTAATACTAGTGTATATGCAACATAACCATAAATACAAGTGTATATATAGTACTAGTGTATGTACAATATAAGCATAGATACAATATTAGTGTATATGTAATACTAGTGTATATACAGTACTAATGTGTGCACAGTACTGGTGTGTATGTAATGCTAATGCATATAGAGTGCTAGCATAGATACAATGCTAGTGTATATACAATACTAGCGTAGATACAATAGTACTGTAGCCACAATCTGTGTGTATATACAGTGTTATCAGTGTTATTATGTCTGCATGAGTGGAGTCAGTGAGGCTTTGCACCACACAGAGGAAGGAGAAACTTTTACACCGTAAATATACATAACACAATACTGATGTAAATACAATATGTGTATATATAATGCTACAGAAAGTGTATACAACAGTAATGTATACTGTATGCAATGCTAGTGTAGACACAATATAAATGCATATACAATACCAGTGCTGACGCAATACTAGTGTATATATCAATGCCAATGTATAAACAGCACTAGTGTATAAGTATATAGAACTAGTGCATATTCCTTACTTGTGCAGACACAATATGAATGGATAAGCAGTACTAGTATAGACAGCACTATTGTATATACAATACTAATGTAGACACAATACAAGTGTATATATACACTGCTAGTGTGAATATTGTTTATACAAGACTGGTGCATATGCAGTACTAGTGTAGATACTGTATGACTATATATGCAGTAGTAATGTAGATACAATGAGTGTAGATACAATACTATATAGTCTCAGTACTAGTATGTAAATGTAATTAGTAACATAACTTTACAGTTAAATATGTATCTTACGTTGCACTTACATAGCACAGCTAATGTTGAGTAATAACTCCTGACTCCTATGGAATAAGAGCGTAACGGCTGCAGCAGTTTGGTGGTCCGTCCTGTATAAAACACACATGCAAGCAATGTTTACACTCTAAACACGCCCCCCTCTCTCTCCTCTCACGGCACTCAGCCCATCCTCTCGGACAGCGTGACGGAAAGCTCTGCAGCGCGTGATCAATACGTTTGGGCTATAAATAGCCGAGCTGCGGGGAGAAATGCGGCGGTAATATATCTGCCACTGGAGGAGGAGGAGGAGGAGGAGGGATCTGCTGAGTTCCCACAGAGCGAGAGAGTGACGGGACGTCCTGCATCAGCTCTTCACTCACTCACTTTATCAGTTGCTCACACTGCAGGATCTGGACTGTTCTACATCGAACCACACAAGGTTCTGGAGCCTTAAAGGGATAGTTTTACAGACTATTATGTTTATTGAATATATTTCGTATTAAAATGTATTTAAAATGTATTTGAAATCATTTTCCTCTTATCTCAGAGGTAGTCAAACAGCTGACATGTACAAGTTTTACACTGAAGTCATAAGGCTAATAAAGCTAACAGGCAATAGAAGCCTACACAGTATTATACTGTATGTCTATATACTCATCTCAAACCATGTAAATAAGCTCAATCTTGATTAAGTGGTTTTCATCAGGGGTCTCAAACTCAACCTTCGCAGGGGATAGTAGCCAAGTGGTCCTTTCGAGGGTTGGAAAAAATGAAGGGGAAACGTGTCACAGGTATGAATTTTAATCGGATAAAATTGTTTTGTTATTTAACACTATAAAACAACTAAAACATAGCGGAAAATGTCCTGTACCCCCCACACAAAATAACATTCTTAACTTTTAATGGAAGTCAATGAAACAATTTAGAGTAATTTTGGAGGAAATTTTGGATTTAGAGTACTTTTGGAGCATGTCTATTGGTCCATTCATCATGAAGTGTTAACATATTGTAAAAGGTTTGTGTTAAATTTTGGAAAAAAAATTCAAAATGACTAAAATGGAGTGACGACATACGCTTATGTACGCACATCTTAGTCAATATTTAATAGCAATTCTTCATTGACCACAAACCACAACATGTACTACCATTACTACTATTAATAACAATGATGACAATAAACATAATATTACTATCACTACTAGTAATAATACAAATACATAGCATTTAGTAAAAATTTCACAATTAAACCATGTAAACTGTATCATTTATCAGTAGAATTACATAGGACTTTTATTCTGAAAGCAGCAGTGTTTCTGCTAGATGTGAGTGAAATTGTGGCAGAGCGATTAACTCTGCGTTCTCAGTGGATTTGAACGGATGATTCCATTCATTTCTTAATTCTGCGCGCTGCATTGATCCCTGTGCTGAACGTATCTATGCAGGCAGGTTTAACTATCGGTCAAGAGTTGAATAGCTGAGTTGGTCGTAGCAAAACTACAATGTGGATGAGCTGTTTTTATTAGTAAATCCACCCATCAGATATAAATATGCAGCTACAGAAAAATGGGAAAAATATTTGTGGGCTGGATTTGATGATAAATTGTGGCAAAAACATAAAACAGGTGGCATAAATGGTCATCTCATAAATTCTGACAGTACTTTCGTATGCTAACATAAGCTAAAGAAGTCTTGACTGAAACACATGATGGGGAAGTGATGATAGAACACTTTCGACTGTAGAACAAATACACACACAGGCACACATAGCTTAATATAAATATTTGAACAAGTGAACATGCTCATACATGTATTATTCAAGGTACATATAGGCCTGGTTATGTCTTTAAACGTGCTCATGGAGGGTGTGTGTGCTTGCTGTGCTCCTGCGTTTGAAGCCCTAAATGTCCTTCATTAGTTAAATGTAATCAATCGCAGGCCGACTCTTGGACGGTAAGCAAGCTAAACGCATTAACCGAGCTCAGCCGTTCACAAATCATCCTCAACCTGCTGAATACACAGTGTGCTGCCTGTCTGTTGTGCATTGGTTACTCACCGTTAGCACAGCCTGAATAAGAAATGACCTCCAGTGATGCTCCTGGTCACTGTAGAGAAAATGTTTCCCACTGCTAAGGCCATTCGCTTCACATGAATGTGGTACATTCTGTCCCTAATAACTCCTTTTTGTTAAATTTTACCCAGGCTTATTTTGAAAGAACTGGATGTTTAAGATGCTAATGTTACTAATAGGGTAGAAGCAAGACAGTGCTAGCGACAACATGTCAACATACCATTCTAGTGGCCATTCTAGTGCATATAGTAGTGTGTAATAGCACTTGTCATGTGTAGCTTCCCTAGAGCGTCCCTTTACACTGGTAACACTTTTCTATGACGATTATACACTGACCAGCCACTTCATTAAGTACACCTCCTTGTATTTATGCTCATTGTCCATATAGGAGCACTTACTTTGTAGTTGTACAGTTACAGACCATAGTCTGTAGTCCATCTGTTTCTCTGCATACTTTGTTACCCTGTTCTTCAGCGGTCAGGACCCCCACAGAGCAGGTACTATTTGGGTGGTGGGTCATTCTCAGCACTGTAGTGACGCTGACGTGGTGGTGGTGTGTTAGTGTGTGTTGTGCTGATGCGAGTGGATCAGACACCTCAGTGCCGCTGCTGGACTGAGAATCAAAAACATCCAGCCAACAGCGTCCTGTGGGCAGCGTCCTGTGACCGCTGATGAAGGACTAGAGGATGACCAACACAAACTGTGCAGCAGCAGATGAGTCTCTGACTTTACGTCTACAAGGTGGACTGACAAGGTAGGAGTGTCTAATAGAGTGGACAGTGAGTGGAGTGTTTAAAAACTCAGATCCACTCGCACCAGCGCAACACACACTAACACACCACCACCATGTCAGTGTCAGTGCTGAGAATGATCCACCACCCAAATAGTACCTGCTCTGTGGGGGTCCTGTGGGGGTCCTGACCACTGAAGAACAGGGTAACAAAGTATCAGAGAAACAGATGGACTACAGTCTGTAACTGTAGAACTACAAAGTGCACCTACATGGTCAGGAGGGGGGCTTAATGAAGTGGCCTGTCAGTGTACAAGCTGAATGCGCAATTGAACACCTTTGTCAGCACCTTTAAAGTAGCTGGATTGACTAATTAGAAGTGCTGTCTGGATACTTTTGGGCATGCTGTGTATAATGATCATGTCAAATGAGCACCATTGTCGAGCCTATATGGATTCCCACTCTATTGATCGGAAGCTTCTGCTCGGATGTATCGTACCCTGCAGCGGGATAATTGCATTTCAAATCCAATTGTAAAAAATTGCCCCAGACGTGAAGGGAAGCAAATTGTCCGACCTCACACGACTCGCCCACTTTCATCTTTCATGAGGCTGCGCTTTGTTTGGGCTTGAGCGCTTCATTTGTCACTTTTCAAAGTGTGAAAACCGAAGTGACCTTTCGCATTTCGTCCGCCGTCGGTCGGCCGTGCCAAAGCCGGCGGTGCCACGGACGGTCCGTTCCCTTTTGTGTCCCGACTCCGGAAGCATCCGGCGCCTTTTGACGAGTCTTTCGTCTAAACGTCTGGCATAAAAAAATCTCCTGTCACGTCGGCGGGGCGAGAGGCATTATGCAAATGGTTGCGGCTTGATGGATAACAACAACAGACAGGAGCCTCTAGGGACCCGTGACAGATGTCACCGTTTGATTATAAATGTCAACTCTCTGGGACAGGGGGAAAAAAAGCAAGCAGTAGGCGGTGATGGCCCTGGCACCCTAATTCCTCATCTAGATGACAGTATTTATCTCCTCATCAGCGGAGATGTAATGACGGCGCTTCACACCAGAACGCCGGGCCAATAATGCGGAAGCCAAACACTAAGCATGTACAGCCCTGCCGAGGAGACGCTGGGGGATTAACTGTCCTCCAACTGATGTTCGGAAGACTCAGGCCCTTTTTTTTTCCAGTCTCCCAGCAATAAGCACCTCTTTATTTGGGGGCATAAATTGCGAAGAGCGGCAGGTTGACATTTCGGGCAGAGCGATTGGCTAATAACGGGTCGAGTTATTGAGGATTTAAGCTGAGGTCAGGGCTTAATTACATCACGAGAAGAGGCCGCGACGGCTGGGAATAAACACGCGCCGTCGTGCTGGGATCTGAGCACCTGCTCTGAAATTTATGAGCACATCTAGTGCACAGTATTTGAAGGCATGTAACCAACTAGATTGTGCAATGTGAACAAAAGTTATTTGTTAAATGATGATAGCTAAGTACAAATCTGACATATGTAAATGAGCTCTGTTCTGATTGGTGACCCTGTATTATATCTTCTTTTAAAGGAAGGCCCAACTGAAATGTGGAATGAACTGTAAAGATATGGGGAAAAATAAACCACCGCTGTTCTGTATTTTCTACTCCAATGAACTTTACTTTAGTAGGAATAGGTGGAGCTAAACTGCTGTAGGCTGAGTGGGCGGCGCTAAACTGCTACAGGCTGAATAGGTAGGGCTAAACTGTTGTAGCCTAAATGGGTGGGGCAAAACTGCTATACACAACATTATTCCCCTATATGAACTGAATGGATTGGGGTCTTCTTGTTTTAACCACTTTCACATGCATCACAACACATTTGCTTTGTTACTGACAGCGTCTGGGCTGAATTAGTTGCTATGAAACAATCTGGCGTGATGTTAAATGTTGCATGAGAATATAGACTCATAAATGATTATAGTGATTACAATGCGTTTTATGATGAATGTGTCCGTTGTATTATTAATCTGTCCTGTTCGATGCAGTTGTGTCCACTCATGTGCCACTTTTTAGGGTGGCTGTCGATTCATTTTTGCTGCTCTAACGTCACAGAAACGAATGAATTCCTGTAGATGTCGTAGATATTGTAAATAACCCCTCCCCTTTAGCCCAGAGGTGTCTTTCTGTATGCATGTCAGATTCTATTTTTGCAAACATAGAGCCTCATTCAGAAGCAGCTTAGTTGACTCTCTTGGCGGAAAAACTCTCTCGGCTAATGGCCAGGAAGAAGAGCCATTAGGTGGCTATTGACTGGAGATGTTTGTTATTTCACTTTGAGAGAAGAGCCATGGGATTCTTTGTAGAAGAGGATGGGATGGATGTCAATAAAACAGCGACAACTGTGGAGGTAAACACTTTCGGAGCCACAAAAGTGGAGACCCACTTAACAGGTTCAGCCTGCTATTAAAAACACTGATTTTTCATTGTTTTCTGAAAGTTAAACAGGTTGATGTTGTATGTAAATGTGGTAAAATACTATTCTCTCCACAGTCTTCACAGTGCTTATATGGAGCCCAGATAACCGCAAAGCCCTTTAGACTTAGACTTGTTTTAAAATGAGGAAACTTGGATGTTAGTGGGGACGTCTCACTGGATTCGGGGCTGTGAAGTCAAATAATTCCCTAGTGGATTGGGTTTAATTTTTATTTTTTTTTATTTGAAGTCAAAATCAAGTAGATCATAATAAGTGGGGAAAGTGAGTAACATAACATTGTAAATCCCATAGATTTCAGCTAGTTTGGGTCCATCAATTGTGTTTACAGCATGTTAGCACCACCCATTCAGCCTACAGCAGTTTAGCCCCACCCATTCAGTCTACAACACTTTAGCCCCACCCATTCTGTCTACAACAGTTTAGCCCCACCCATTCAGTCTACAGCAGTTTAGCCCCACCCATTCAGTCTACAGCAGTTTCATTCCCATTGAAGTGATATGGAGTGTTGTTCCTGCAGACAGTCTGTAGCACAGTTATTGGAAAACTAGCTTTGTAGTAATGGTGTAAACAGTACATACAAAGGCTATTTATAAAGTGAAGGTTTATTATAAAGTGCTATATTATATGCAGATGGCACATGCTCATGATTATATGACGACACATTAAAAAGGGGAAGAAGTCCCTGGAATATGTCCACACAGAATAAATATCTGCCCGTTCAGCAGTCTATAGTCCCTTAGCAACCATGGGCTATTCTGAACCAGCTACATTACCAAAACACAAAAACATCTATTCCACTATTTACCCATGAATAATTTTCTCAATTCTGATACTGTGTTTATTTTGTAGATTTAAAGAACATGATCTAACAAAGCTGAAAGAAAACAGTTTCCATTGCATTATAAATTGCATTCTGAATGTGAGAAACTACTGCAGTGCATCCAACAATAAAGACAGCATGGAGTACCAAGAAAGCTCCATGTGCTGACCCATTTTACTGACCAATGTGGACATGCATGGTCACCAACTACTATGACAAGACAAACAGACACAACAAATAGATCACTAACGAGATGTTAGATTTGACAGCGTTAACCAACACTAAGTTGACAAGTCTGACAACCACCTGGAACACCACACCGTTAATCTAATTACTTAAGGTAAATAGTAATGCCTGGTTAATGGTGATGTTATGAACATGGGAAAAACAGTTAAAAAATTAATTTTAAGACCAAGTTTGTTATTGTAACATACATTATCCCATACATTTTATTTAGGACAAAGCTCATTTGCATATATCGATCTTAAAGGCACAGTAACAAAGACATTGTTTAATTCTAAGGGACCTTGGGCAAGACTCCTAACATTATAGTCACCTACCTCTACCCTACCTCTCTGTCCAATGCATTGATGTAAAATAACCACCAGAAAATTATAACTTGAAACTTTTGCAGAACCTGCTTGAGTGAAAAGAAAAAAGACATTTGATGTGTTTTTTTGCTCATGAACTTTTGCCCATTGTTACGGTTTCTCTTGCAGTTCTCTTGCACTTTAAATATAACCAATTGAACTGCTCTGTAGATGACCGGTCAGGACATGCTGGCCAGCCAGGATGAAATGATGTAATGAAATGGCTATCTGTCAGTGGCATACAGAGATTTTGATTCAATATCAAAAGTAATCATGATTAACTGCTTTGTTTATTTTGTTTAAGAACAGTAAACAACAGGAGTGGGTAAATCAACTCAACTCAGAATATACAAATGTGACTAGATGATATTACACAATTGCACAATAGTTGAATATTGACATTAAAAATATGACTTTTAGAAATTTTACAGTCATATGCAATAGTTAAAATACTAAAACACCTCCAGTCGAAATACATGTTTTTTGATTTTCTAAGCGAAAATAAGTTAAAATATAAACATGTATTTTGACCATGTGTGCCTATGATATATTTTTACAACCCGTGTCGCAAATTTATTCTTGAAAATAATTTCTTGTGGATTCTTCAAAATTTTCACCTAAATTGCTATCCCTTCCTTTAAATGCACTGGAATTTAGTCTGAAATTTTGAAGAATCCACCTGGCATTATTTTCAAGAGTACATTCATATACATGCATCTCAAGCAATTTAAACAATTACTTAAAGATTCTTCAAAATTTCAAACTAAATTCCCATCATGTCTTGAACCCATTGGAATCATGTCCTTGTTAACTAGAGCTGTAGGAAGGGATGGGGATTTAGTTGAAAATTTTGAAAAATCCACCAGGAATGCTTTTCAAGAGTAAATTCATATATGCATTTCAAGCAATTTAAACAATTCCTTGAAGATTCTTGAAAATTCTCATCCCTTCCTTTTCAGGGTTGTACAGAGGGATGGGAATTTAGCTGGAAATTCTGAAGAATCCGCAAGGAATTCTTTTTAAGAGAAAATCTGTATAAATAATTCAAGCAGTTTAAAAATTCCTTGCAGATTTTTCATAATTTCCAAACAAATGCCCAACCCTTTCTTGAACCCACTGGAATCATATACTTGTTAAATACGGTTGTAGGAAGGGATGGGAATTTAGTTGGAAAATGTGAATGAATTCTTTTCAAGTGTAAATTTGTGTCGATAGTTAACGTGATTTAAACAATTTTTCGCATGGAATTATTTTCAAGAGTAAATCTGTTCCAGCAAATGAACATTCCTTGCAGATTCACTGGATCGATGCCCTGGTTAACCATGGATGTAGGAAGCGATGGGAATTAAGTTTCACGACTCCGCAAGGAATTCTTTCCGAAAATGAAATCTTTATATACGGTTCAAGCAACTTAAACAAAGTGAATGAGTTGAACGAGCGAGAACTGGATTAAGCTGTTTACAGTTCTCAGTCCACTTCACTCAAAAGAAGACTGAGGAGCAAATTCTCCTCCGAATGAATCCAAACCGGGAGAAAAATGCGAATGAGTGCCTTCCGCTGAGTAAGTCCGCTTTGTCAGCCGCTTTGGCATGGGTTGCATATAATCATCCCGACAATATGCAGCAGAACTTGGCAGACTGGAGCTGTTTTGCTTAAGCAGACAGGATGACAAACGGGATGGCATGACCCCGTGAGACAGTTGTGGAGGAGGGAGCGGCGGAGGGATGAGACGGAGACGCTGTGAAGTGAAGCACGGTTGGATTTGATTGAGCCAGGGAAGAAAAGCTCAATGCTCGACCTCGTTCATTATCTGCCACCGCGCGAGTCTAAGAGTCAATCTGGCTGTCTGTTACTGAACGCAGCACTTACGTTTGTCATATTTTTGCTGACTTGTTTGATTCGCATGTTTACGGCGCTCTATTTCCAAAGCTTTATTAAGAAATGGAACGGACCTAATTGTTATCCCTGAGGAACTCCCTTTTTTTGTCAGCTGGCTGATATCACCCATGCATGACTGAAGCTTTCATTATTTAAGTGTAATGCTTCTTGCCTCATGCCCCGAGTGCTTGTGAAAAGTCAAGTCAATTTATAAAGCAGAGCACTGCCGTCGTGGGTAGGGAATAAGACCTAGTAATTCATGCATTTAGCATGGAAATTCAAACCTGTCGTTTTTGTTCTGGATTCTGATCATTGTCCAAAGTAATCAGCAGTCTATAACCCGTGGAAACCTGGCTCAGGTGTGTCGGGAGAACGAAGATGTGAACTCTTAAGAAGCCCGATGAGATCAGACTGAGAATCTGTGTGTAATGAATCAAGAGCGCTCTGATTTTTGAATGGCAGTTGGAAACGAATGTGCACCGAAGATGGCCTTTCATTACTTGGTGTGTTTGGAGATGGAAATGAACCAAAACAAGGCTGTAATGGGGATTATGGAGAAATGAAATGAGAGTTTCTGACTTCTGGGAAATAAATGAAGAAGTCCTTGACTTTCAGTTATTGCACCGAGAGGTTTTTATGTACTGTTTTCCATTTATATATTTTTTTTCAATAAATGTTTTTTTTTGAAGATTTATTCAATATGTAATATATGTAGTATATTATTTTCCAGCATAAACCAAAGGAAAAATCCCTAAAGTGCTTATTATTTGGCTATACATCTTACAATGTATTGTTCAGTAACTGCTATAAATTATTGGGTAACTACTATAAATCTTTCAATATCTGTAAATGATTTAGTGCCTAATATAAATTGTCCAGTAACTATTAAAAGTATTCAGTATCTACTAGAAATTGTCCAGTGACTACTATAAATTGTTTAGTATCTACTATAAATTGTCCAGTAACTACTATATTCAGTATCTGCTATAAATTATTCAATATGTACCATAAATTGTCCAGGAACTCTTATAAATGATTCAGTATCTACTATAAATTATCCAGTAACTACTATATTCAGTATCTGCTATAAATTATTTAGTATCTGCTATAAATTATTTAGTATCTGCTATAAATTATTCAGCATCTACCATAAATTATCCAGTAACTATTAAAAATTATTCAGTATCTACCATACATTATCCAGTGATTATTATAAATGATTCAGTATCTACTATAAATTATCCAGTACTCTTATAAATTATTCAGTTCCTACTATAAATTATCCAGTGACAGTCATAAATTATTCAGTATTTACTACAAATGATTTTGTAACTACTATAAATTATTCAATATTTACTATAAACAATTCTGTTAGGATTTTAAGTTATTCAGTATCTTCTATAAATTATTCAGTATCTATACATTATTTGATAACTACTATATATTATTCAGTAATTAGTATTATTGATTGAGTGCCTTACTATAAAATATTCAGTAGTGTTCACAAATTATTCAGTATCTAATATAAAATATTCAGTAGTGTTCACAAATTATTCAGTATCTAATATAAAATATTCAGTAGTGTTCACAAATTATTCAGTATCTAATATAAAATATTCAGTAGTGTTCGCAAATTATTCAGTATCTACTATGAATTATTCAGTAGTGTTTACAAATTCTTCAGCTATCTACTATGAATTATTCAGTTTCTGCTAGAAATTATTCGGTAACTAATATAAATGATTCAGTATTCTCTAAGACTTGTTTAGTAACCACTGTTGATTGTTGAGTATCCACTTTTTATTATTCAGCAATGTCTATAAACTCTTCAGTAACTGCTATTATTTTTTCAGTAACTAATTTTAATTGTTCAGCATCTTCTATTAATAATTCCACTATGAATCATTCAGTAACTACTCTGAGCTGATCCTTATCTACTATGGATTAATCAGCATCTACTCTATTGTTCAGAAACGTCTGTGGAGCTAATATGAAAGGTACATAGTATCTGCTATACTGGACAAGAATGCAGAATGGAGCTTAAGAGGCTAATCCTTAGCATGCTGACAACAACTCCTGTTTAAGAGGGTGAATCAGTCTGTGTCCCTTTGCATTAGCGAAAGCCTCTGCTTCATGCTGTTTGCTCCATTTTAGCGCCCCATGATGCTTCACAGTAAACTGCCCGTTGCTGAATGAACTCGAGTAATTCGTTTAAGTCCAATTTACACCAAGCTCGGCGCAACAGCTCTCAGATGAATGCTGCAAGAGTTAATTCAACATTGGTGATTTTGCTGCATAATTGGCTAATTTTCTCCGTCGTTAAGCACGCTACATTTGTTTTGCTTTCACTGACGCGGGCCGAGGCCTCACCCTGCGCGCCAATCAGTGTGACATCGCAAAATCGGAGCCTACGTTTCCTACATTAGCGATGAGTAATTAGCAGAGGGGTTCAGTGAGACGGTGAAAGATCCAGCGTCCCTTCGTTCTACGCGCTCACTGTATTCGTGATGCAAGTCGCTTATTTACATCTGTTTGCTTGGAAAAATGACCTGCAGCCAGCAGACATTCAGCAGACCACCAGACAGTGGGTTACGTGGTTAAGTTAAAGGTGTTCCAAGGGTTATATGTTCCCAGGTCCCTATGTTTCTAAGTTCCTATGTCCCCAGGGCCCTATGTTCTAAAGGTTATATGCTCCTAGGGTTCTGTGTTCCCAGGTTCGTTCGTTCCTAGGTTCTTATGTCCTCAGTGTCCTATGTTGCCAGGCCCCTATGCCCCCAGGTTCCTATGTTCCCAAGGTCTATATATTCCCAGGTTCCTATGTCCTCAGTGTTCTCTGTTCCCAGGCCCCTATTTTCCCAGGTTCCTTTGTTCCCAAGGTCCAGGTTTCTATGTTCCCAGGGCCCTATGTTCTAAGGTTATATACTCCAGGGCCCTATGTTCCGAGAGTTCTATGTTCCCAGGCCCCTATGTTCCCAGGTTCCTTTGTTCCCAAGATCCAAGGTTATATGTTCCCAGGGCCCTATGTTCCCAGGTTTCTATGTTCCCAGGTCCCTATTGTCTGAGAGTTCTATGTTCCCAGGGTCCTATGTTCATAAGGTCATATGTTCCCAGGTCCCTATGTTCCCAAGTTTTATATGTCCCCAGGGCTCTATGTTCCAAAGGTTATATGTTCCCAGCTTCCTATGTTCCCAGGTCTGTATGTTCCCAGGTTCCTATGTCCTCAGTGTCCTATGTCCCCAGGCTCCTATGTTCCCAGGTACCTTTGTTCCCATGGTCCATGGTTATATGTTCCCAGGTTCCTTTATTCCCAAGGGCCAAGGTTAAATGTTCCCAGGGCCCTATGTCACAAGGTTTATATGTTCCCATGTCCCTATGTTCCAGCGGTTATATGTTCCCAGTTCCCTATGTTCTCAGGTTTCTATGTTCCCTGGGCCCTATATTCCCAGGTCCCTGAATTATTCCCTATGTTCCCAGGTTCCAAGGGTTATATGTTCCCAGGGCCCTAAGTTTCCATGTTCCTATGTTCCCAGGGTTCTATGTTGCCAGGTCCCTATGTTTCCAGTTTCCTATGTTCTCAGTGCCCTATGTTCCCAGGCCCCTATTTTCCAAGAGTATTTTGTTAGTATGATCCTATATTTTCAAGGTTCTATGGTTAGGTTCAAAAATATTTGGACATTTAAAAATTCTTTCCACCAGAGTGTATTAAAGTTGAAATTAAATAGTGAATATGAGCTCAAAGCTTTAATTTGAGGGTTTTCACATCAAAACTGCACAAATAGTCCCCTATTTTAGGGCCTCAAAAGTACTTGGACAGTGGTCTGTCCAGCTGGTTAATGGCCAGCTGTGTGTTTTCCCTTCATTATTTCATTTACAAATAAGCAGATAAAAGGTCTAGAGCTGGTTTCAAGAGAAGCATTTGGAATGGGAAACAGTTGCTGTGAACTCTTAAGTTAGTTAGCCATACCAGAAGGCAGGATGGCCAGAATAGATGGAAACATTTTCTATGAAGTATATTCACTTTTTAATATGACAGTGCAGCTTTTATTTACTGTAATTTGTCTCTTGTCCTGCCACATTTTGTATGAAAATACAGTGCAGGGCAGCAAATAGGACCCACTTGCTGTGCTTTAGATCACATGTAACCAGCTTGCCTGTAGCTACACTGTACTGAATATGGCACTACGCAGAACATATGCATGAGATTTAGTAATGCATTTCAGAGCACTGCTTATTAAAAATAAATGAAGTGTGCTGCTGTGTGAACATGAGCAAATTGTGGCAGGCTTGGATTTGATGTACAGGGTGCCTGCAGTGTCTTGGCTGGGGGAGGGGGCTTTGGAGACCACTAGTCACTGTGGGAACTGTGTATATATGTGAGAATGCAAGAGAGGATGTGTGGGTGGTGGTGGGGTCTTATAAAAGTGAACTGAATACAAGGTTGGTTTCGGTCTAGTCACCTGGAATATGTCTAATAACATTATACATATGAATATACTACATGGCCAAAAGTATGTGGACACTTCACACCAATCTAAGCTAGCTGGCTGTCCTATTCCAAAACCTTGGGCATTAATATGGAGTTGCCCCTACTTTGTGACTATAACAGCCTCAACTCTTCTGGGAAACTGTCTACAAGATTTGAAACATGTCTGTGGGAATTCGTGCTCATTCAGTCTAAGGAGCATTTGTGAGGTCAGACACTGATGTTGGACGAGAGGGCCTGACACACAACTCATCCCAAAGGTGGTCAGTGGGGTTGAGGTCAGGGCTCTGTGAGGGCCACTGGAGCTCCTACACACCAAACTGGTCACTCCATGTCTTTATGGAGCTGCTTTGTGCACAGAGGCTCAGTCATGCTGGAACAGGAAAGGCTCTTCCCCAAACTGCTGACACAAAGCTGGAAGCAGATAACTGTGTAAAATGTCTTTGTGCTGCAGCATCAACATCACCCTTCACTGGAACTGAGGAGCCCAAACCCTGAAAAACAGCCCAGCCCATCATCCTTCCTCCACCAAACTGTACTGTTGGCTCTGCATTCCGGTAGGTAATGTTCTCCTGGCATCCACCAAACCCGGATTCATCATCAGACTGACAGATAAAGAAGATTCATCACTCCAGAGAACACGGTTCCACTGATCCAGAGTCCAGCGGTGGTGCTTTACACCACTCCAGCCGACACTTGGCATTGAGCATAGTGATCTTAGGCTTGTCTGCAGTTGCTCAGCCAAGGAGACCCATTTCATGAAGCTCCTGATTCTCAGTTCTTTTGCTGAAGTTGCTTCCAGAGGCAGTTTGAAGCTCTGTATTGAGTGATGCAACAGAGAAGTTGATTTTATTGCACTATATCCTTCAACATTTAGCAGCCCCACTCTGTGAGTTTGGGTGGTCTACCACTTCGTGGCTGAGCTGTTGCTCCTAGATGCTTCCATTTCACAAAAATAGCACTTACAGTTGACCAGGGGCAAATCTTGCAGGGCAGAAACTTCACAAACCTATTTGTTTCAAAGGTGGCATCTTATGACAGTGCCATGTTTAAAGTCACTGAGCTCTTCAGTATGACCCTCTACTGCCAGTGTTTGTCTATGGAGACTGCATGGCTATGTGCTTAATTCTTCACTATTGACTTCTAATGTTTGTTAGCAACGTTAGCCTTGTAGCTCCAGTGCTTGTAGCTCCTGCTCCATTACATAAGGACGATTTGGACACCAAACATATCTTGGCTGAATGACCACATCTGGGGTAAGGGAACCATTGTGTAAATGTGTTTTTCCTGCAAGCATTCCATCAAATCTGGGATATTTATGAATATTGTTAAGTTGAACAAGTTTAATGGTGTTTGTTATAAATTAGAGTTTTTCTTCAAGCGCACTGAGCATGTATTGCATTACACAAGAACATCTATGCCAAGAAAAGCAAAGAAAGTGATAATAAAAATGGAGCCTTTTGAAAAGTATAAAAATGAAAGCCTATCAAAATTTTCTTCTGTAATTCTCTTCAAGATCCGCACTTAAATTAATCAACAGTTTTTTATATCACCTTTTCCAACATAAGATGTGTTTGAGCCTACAACCTACACCGCAATTAGATTTAATTCCTGTCACTGAAGCGAAATATTCTGTGCTGACATGCTGTGCATAGTGTTTCTTATTATATCAAGGCAATGAAATAAACTAATTTCCTGCAGAAATTGATGTAGAACTTATTGCAGACAATGCTGCTCAGCAAAAACAAGTATTGAATAAAAAGTTTGACACGCTTGAAGAACCTCAGATACGCCGCAAATCATGAACTTTTTCCTTCATTTGGCTTTCTGGATTTTTCTGTGGCCTTCTGATGCTGATAGTGGGACAAACGCTGTATAATTATTAATTAATATTGGGCAGTTTGTTATAACTAATTACCACAGTCAACAATTGATAATCGCTCAATTTAATAAACAATGTTATTTGTATAATTATGTATTTTTCAGCTTGTTCTGGCTACAATGAGCAAATATCCAAAACATAGGGGGCAGAGATTTGAGGATACTTCTTTGCAGGCGTTTCTATGAACACCTATCTTCTTTACGGCTGTTTCTATTGATACCACCCTACTTTATGCTGTTTTTATGAACAGAAACTTTCTTTATGGCTGTTTCTTTAAACACCAACCTTCTTAATGCCTTTTTCTATAGGAGCCAACTTTCTTTACCACTGTTTCTTTGAACAACAACCTTCTTTACAGCTGTTTCTATAGATGACAACCTTCTTTAGGGCTGTTTTTGTAGATGCCAACCTTGTTTACGGCTGTTTTTATAGATGCCATTCTTCTTTATGGCTGTTTCTATGGATCCCATCCCTTATGGACACCAACATTCTTTACAGCTGTTTCTATAGACACAAACCTTCTTTAAAAGTGTGTCTGTGAACACCAATCAAAAAGCAGTCAGTTTACCAACAAGGCAATTGGATCTGTTCTTGAAGGGTGGGACTTCTGGTCTCTGCTTCTGCCAAGTTGAGTGCTACAATCCATTTCTAGCATGAAGGGAAATAAACAACTCATGTCACAGGCTCAATTTTTGGTGCCCTAAAAACTGCCCATAAAAAAAAGATGGTGAGGTCCAGTACACTTCAGATATACCGCTGTATAAATTCCATTGAAATGAATAGACTCTGCCAGTGACTCTTTCCAGGCCCTATTCATGGCTTGAGCTTCCTCTCCCTCCATCTCTTCCCCTGTGTGTGTTTTTTTTTTTCTTTTTTTGTCCTCCTCTCTGTCCTGGCTGGCCTTCCCCAGCCACAGGAGACTGAAGTCCAGCGAACGAAACTGAATTCATTAGCCATATGCCACATATGAGCTCCACTGCTGGGGTTTCTCCCTCACTGCAGCAGGTAGCGAGTGGGCCTCTTCTGTAGGCCAAAGCCTCTGGGAGAGCATGAAATACTGCCTTAGTAGAAGAGGGAACGCAAATGAGCAAAAATACTGCCTTTGGAGCAACTGGGGCTTCAAGTACAAATTCAAAGAGGAGCTGTGAGCACGTTGCACATGAGTTAGTGAAAATTCAGTGAATGTCGTATGCAGAGATGTTTTACAGTAGCTATCTAGTGTTGGTGTCACATTTAAACGAAAAGAAGTGCATCAGCTTCACAGCACAATACAGTCTACACTACAGTTATGACTGCTGACTCTGTTCAGACAGACATTATTAAATCAAACTTGCATAAAACCCATCTCATTCTGTTTATGTGTACACAAGTCCCACTTTTTGATAATAGTCGACTTGGGACTATATCGATCATGCTATACTAAAGTGTGTTAAACTGCCTATTTACTAACTACAGTTCTCAAATGGGAATGTATTTGATAACCCAAATAAAATGGAAAAATGAAAAATGGTGGAAATAAGGTCAGGTTAAACCACATCTGTGCACGACTTTAGCACATACAAGATGATAATTCATAAACCTACATACAATTAGGTGAAATAACTTGGAACAACAGTTCATTTGGTTCTTATAGCACAGTCGTGGGCTGGAGGTTAGGGAACCAGCCCTGTGACCGGAAGGTCGCCGGTTTGATCCCCTCAGCTGACAGTAGGTGACTGAAGTGCCCTTGAGCAAGACACCTAACCCCCAACTGCTCCCCGGGTGCCGTGGATAGGGCTGCCCATCGCTCTGGGCAAGTGTGTTCACTGCCCCCTAGTGTGTGTCTTCACTAGTGTGTATGTGGTGTCTCACTGCATGGATGGGTTAAATGCGGAGGTCTAATTCCGATGTGTTCAGACACAGTTGGCTAAAAGGTTCATTTATTTTTATTATTAAAAAAAAAGGTTAATAAGTACAACCCCCAAAGTGAGTCTTGCAATAATTCATCATTTTCAACAATTACATAGTTTTCTATTTAAAAATATGTGTTTATGATTCCACTTTCCACGCTCTGTCAAAAGACAAACAACACAAAAATTCCTCTGCTCATTTTGCTGCACAGTTTATATTTATTTTCTGAGTGTAACATATTGGAAAAAAATAAAACATATAATAATATTAAATGTGTAGAATTGTGTTCTCTTTCTCATATCAGCAAAATATCTTATTTCACCAGGGGTGCCAAAACTTTCGCATACGACCACATATACCCATCTCCAACAAGACGGCTTAAAAATGTTGCCAAATTCTAGCAAATTATATCTATACATACTATGTGACGCTAATGCTAGCTAGTTGGTGGGGGGACTAAAAAGGGGCTAAAGGAGGTCTTTTGGTTCATGGGGGTCTTACCACTTTATGCTTTCAGTCCAAGAACAAAAATATTATCTCTCAACACCAAACCTACTCTCCATAAACCCCCCACCATACATACTAAATGATAAAATCTGTAATAAAGAGGAATAAATCCCTGGAATGCTGTCATTCCGATGACGTTTCTGAAGTAATTGGATGACAGCCATTCAGGAAATGTGTCGAGATTACATTTGCCCCCATTTTTTGATTGGGAGAGAAAATAGTGGGATTCTTCCCAGAAGTATCTGATGTAAAGATTAAATGTACATTTTAAAATGACTTACATTTTTGATGAATGAATACATTTACAAAACATTTTAGACCAAATTTTTCTCACAACTACTGTAAAACAATGCATCAGGCATCAGGTAACGTATTCATGACCATTTAATTGAGAGAATTCACCAATTCTGGACAACTCACAGCAGCAGATCAGGGTCATTTATACAGACATAATAGCTTTATGATGCATGAAAAAGCTTTGAGAGCTGTGAAGTTGGTTTCATTTTCACAAATATGATAGCTTTCAAATGGTGGTGGAAATACAGTATTTGCTAATATGTGTATATTTTCATCGTTTGCAACCAAGATAATCGGCTACCACTTCGTTTTTTGTCTAAAAATTGATGTAGACTTTGATTTATGTGGACTGCCTGCTGAGAGCTAAACGACCGTCTGCAAATTACATTGCAAGTGGCAATCTTTGGGGTCCAAGCACCATGTGCCTCATGGAGTCGGTATAGGCCTGTTAGCAGTTTGAAGACAAATGATGAGTGGAGTTTTCAGAATGGTGTCTATTTCTAATAATTATTGAGGAGATAGTAGTAAACTATGTTAACATGACTGGCGTATTGGCAGAGTTGTAGAATGAACTGAATCAGTCTATTAAAATGACTTATTTCCCAGTAATTTATTCACAGAGTGCACTAGAATGCTTCATTTTTATGTTAAAATCACAGAAATGTTCTCCTGGGGGCCCAAGCATCTTGAGTTTGCATGCCTGAAAACAGTAGTTGTGAAATAATTATCCCATGATTAGATCTTTTACCATGTCTGCTACTGAATCTAAAACACACTGAGTAATAAAGGATGAGCTCTATCTGTAGTGTGTTTGATAATAATGTGTTCTTTTTTATAACAAATGTCTTTAGAGATATTCTGAGATAATTACGAAGCTATTTGAATGCATTTGCTCCCTGAACAGAAACTGTGGCCCCATCATGGCTCCCCCTAAAGAACCTACAATCATCACAGTGAACAATTTTGACTCCGTTAGTTTCTCTAGAACAGAGCTTTTCAATCAAACCACTCTGAACGGCTTTGTTTACTCACACTGAATTATGCAGAAATTTTGAAAGCTGCACTTTAAGGTGTGCAGGAGCTGCAGACGGGAGTATAACCGGCTGAAATTCCCTGAGTGTATTCCGAGCGTTGGTGGGCCTGGCCCACTGATACGGGCTCACCGTGGAGGAGGAGGAGGATGAAGGCTGTTGACGGGCCTCCGCTCTCTGACTCGACTGTCACTCCGGCTGCGTCCAGCGCAGCATTTTCGACTTTCTGCCCACAGAAAACATGTTTCACACCAAGACGGAGCGCGGCGTACCCGTCTACCCTCCACACATACACACACCAGCTGACTCTTTATGGACGGTTGATTAAGGTTAAAACATAAAATAATGAACTAATAAAAATACATTTGAAAAATCAATGTCTTTTTTGGAGCGAAAGCTGCTTAATATTCAAGGGTGAAGCAGAATTCTGATGATTCATGGACGTGACTTGCCAGGACAGACACCACGGCAGATGTACATGGTTGATATTTTCAATGTTTCCAGCTGAATAGCAACTGCTGGTCTGTTGCTTAAAAGGGACTTTTCAGAATATCTGCAAACTTAAGTGGTTAAGATGTAAACCGTCTTTCAGAGTGGTTTGATGCAAAATGCTCTGTTCAGTGTTGATGAGAGGAACCAAATGTCCACCTCTAAAAGCTCCAAACGAAAAGTTATTACATGAAATGGTTGTGAATATGATGCCCGTTGCCTGAGACATTGTGTTACAGTAGTTTTAAGAAGATTGTGGCCTAAAAATCTGACAAAAACTTTTTCAGATTTTCTGCTATCTCCATAAAGACATGGAGTGGCCAGTTAGGTGTGGAGGAACTCCAGTGGCCTGCATAGAACCCTGACCTCAACCCCACTGAACACGTTTGCGATCTGAGCGCCAGACCTTCTCGTCCAACATCAGTGTCTGACCTCACAAATGCTCTTTTAACTGAATGAGCACAAATTCCCACAGACACTCTCCAAAATCTTGGCGAAAGCCTTTCGAGAAGAGTGGAGGCTGTTTGAGCTGCAAACTCCATATTAATACCTATGGTTTTGTAATGAGATGTCCAAGGTCATATAGGTATAGATTTTGGCCTAAAAACCTGCCAAAAACGTTATTTTTTTCAGATTTTCCACTATTTTCCATCATCAACATTCCATATAAAACTCTGAAGGCTCGTGTAGGTTCACTGGTGGTTCTGGATAGTAAATAAAATGGCTGTATTTGTGTTGTAGTCATGGTGACTTCTGGTTCCTACCACCACCATTGTAAAGAAATCCGAGTCTCTACAATGAAACACCAATCCTCTACCAAACCACTCTGTTATTAAATTATTGCAGACATTTTGAAACATCTGTAAAATCCGGAATGAAAAATATCCTTCCTTTCCACAGTTCTGCTCCTAATATACATGCAAATGTGACTTAATAACTCCTCTAGAAAGTTGCTGTTCAAATGATGCTTAAGGTGTTTAAGCGGCTCTTATGGTGTTAGTGCACTTACCAATGTGACTGTTATCTAGATGGCACTTAAGTTACACTTGACTGAGCTGGAGAACAAACCCTTGTCTTTTAGCTTTTAGGTCCTCCTAGTGTCACTACTGTTTGTGAGTGGTTACAGATGAGAGTGTGGGCTAAATAAAGAAGCATAAGAGCAAAGTAGAACTTCTACAAGAAGTATAAGAACTGCTGCACCCTCAAGATGTGCTCAATAGTCAGTAATCATCAGCTGTCTTAGTTAAGTGTTGGGCCACCAGAAGCATTTGCTTCTTGCCTTGGCGTGGATTCCACACTGTCCTTTCAAGAGATATTCGCTCAGTTGATGTTTCGATGATCGTAGTGGACGGCATGGTCCAAAATCTCCCATAGATGTTGACCTGGGTTGAGATCTGAAGACTGTGAAGGCCATAACATACGAGATACACCATTTTCATACTCATCAAACCATCTAGGGACCCCTCGTACCATGTGGATGGAGGCACTGTCATCCCAGAAGAGACCACTCCCATGCAGTGTCTCTATGCATTGCAGCCTTGCTATAATATCTCTCTCTATGTAGTTGTGGACAAACTGTAGTTTTACTAATCATGTCATAGGATGCCACCTTTGCCACAAGTCGGTTCGTGAAATTTCTGCCCTACTAGATCTTCCCCAGACAACTCTAAGTGCTATTATTGTAAAAGGGAAGCGTCTAGGAGCAACAACAGCTCAGCCACAAAATTATAGACCATGCAAACTCACAAAGTGGGGTACTACAGAGTTCCAAGCTGTATCTGGAAGCAACATCAGCAAAAGAACTGCACGTTGGGAGCTTCACGAAAATGGGTTTCCATGGCCGAGCACAAGCCTAAGATCACTATGCGCAATGCCAAGCATCGGCTGGAGTGGTGTAAAGTGGAAACATGTTCTCTGGCATGAAGAGCTTCACGATCTGTCAGTCTGATGGATGAACCGGGTTTGGTGAACAGCAGGACGCTACCTACTGGAATGCAGAGCCAACAGTACAGTTTGGTGGAGGAGGGATGATGGGCTGGGCTGTTTTTCAGGGTTTGGGCTCTCAGTTCCAGTGAAGGGTGATGTTGATGCTGCAGCACAAAGACATTTTACACAGTTATCTGCTTCCAGCTTTGTGTCAGCAGTTTGGGGAAGAGCCTTTCCTGTTCCAGCATGACTGAGTCCCCTGTGCACAAAGGAGCTCCATAAAGACATGGAGTGACTAGTTTGGTGTGTAGGAACTCCAGTGGCCTGCACAGAGCCCTGACCTCAACACCCACTGAACACGTTTTGCGATGAACTGAGTGCCAGACCTTCTCGTCCAACATCAGTGCCTGATCTCACAAATGAGCACGAGTGAATGAGCACAAATTCCAAATTCCCACTTGGCGAAAGCCTTTCGAGAAGAGTGGAGGCTGTTTGAGCTGCAAAAGTGGGGCAGCTCTATATTAATACCTGTGGTTTTGTAATGAGATGTCCAAGGTCATATAGGTGTGATGGTCATTTAGTGTATATTTATGTCACACACAAACATGTAACACCACTAGAGATGTCCCAATACAAATGTCACACAATGAATATATGAATAATAATAAATAATTTCAATCTCACCCAAATCACATAGCTGAATTATCTATGAAACAAAGAGATCCCAAAATATTGAGTATTGATCATAATATTGAGCACATTAATAGTCACCTGAAATGGTAAAACAATGTAAATTTATGCAACCATGGCCATACATCCTCAGTAAATTGTACAGATCACTTGACTATTTATATGCCTGAAACCTCAGTTAGTCTCTGGAGGGGTTAGTCATCCCCCAAACCCTCTCTGGTATGTATAAGGTGCACAGCTTCTATCTTAGCTACTTGAAAGAATGCAAAAGCTTCATTTTTTTGCAGCTGCAGAAAAGCTTCCAGAAGCACATGCGTCATTCACGTCCAGAGAAGCCCATTAGTGACCAGCGAGACGCCTCCCACACCCCATCTTCACTGCTTATCAGTGAGTCAGTCTGGGCTTAACTTGTGACTGCTCTGAAAACAGTTTTCAAGATGGAATATGTACAAATGTGAAAGAAAACACAGGGAGTCTACATGGTTAACCAGGTCCTTGCACCCATTGAAATCTTAGAAATACTTAAGTTTAATGGAGAAACTCAACCCAATCCACATATGTACAGTTGATTTAAAGCATTAGTGTCATCTGGTACTACAGATATATAAATGTTTGATACATAACTTTAGTGTCCTCTCCGTAACTGTCAAATGTAACCCCATATTCTTTGGCAGTTTTGCTCAAATGAGCTATTCAATATGAAACAAAGGGGCCCAAGTATGGAACCTTGTGGTACACCATAGTGAATTTTCTGCATTTTTTATATTTATCCAAACTTACAAAGCAATGTTTGATGCCGTTCAGGAGACTGCCGTGGAGGTGGTTGTTAAAAGTCCCATAATCTTTCTGAAGTTCTGAAAACTCCCATCACTTGTTCTCCTTTGACTTTCTTCTTCCTTGTCCATGTAGATTAGATCTTACATCTAATATCCTCAAAAATATATCCAGAAAAAACAATAACTCTGACTTAATGTCCACTTTGACTGGAAATTAAATAAATTAAGGATAATCTCTCACTTCTCCACAGTATCCTAGTAGCATAACTCTGTTGTCGGGAAGGAAAACCTTGTATCTCCATTTTTGACATTTTTCAGTTTTTGACGTAATTTGAAACTACCTGTTACCCTTTACATTGTACATAAATTTCATGATGAATGGACTAAAAGAAATGGCCTAAAATGACTTGGAGAAAGTTCTGATTCCATAGACTTACATTAAAAGTAAAGTAAGGTTTTTTCTTCTCCTGTGAAGTTATCATTTTGGAGATACAAGATTTTCTTCCAACAACAGCGACAAGCATGTTATTGTGGTAAAAACATCACATTGCCTTCAGGGCATGATGTCTATCGCCTGCAGGTGATGACTTACAAAGCAGGTTATGTGGCCCATCGGCTGCGGTGTACAATACAGTGGGCAGCATGTATTGTTTGTGGCTTACAATAGCATTTCATGATGTGGGGGAGAAATTGAGAGGATGAGATTGTAACAGAGACAGAAGGGCAAGGGCCATCTGTCTCAACGCCATGGAAACAAGAGCACTGCAATCTGAGAGAGAGGTGCTGGCAGTAAATAAGTAAATACAGAAAAAAATGGGGAAAGAAGGAGTCTCCACAACGGGTGTTATAATTCCTATCTGGAGAAAACACTCAAGACTACTAAAGCGGAGAGATAGAGGATCTTCCTCCGTGCTCAAGTGTGTGCGAGAGTCCGTGTGTGTCCATCAAAGCGGCCAGCCGCTCCATTCAGCCGTCGCTGTGTCGCTTTTCTAGTGAAACTCAAGTACTGGCTTCTATACTTACTGCTGCTGGTATCTCACAATAACAACTGTTGGAGGTTTTCACAAAGAATTCAAAGCATCACAAGAGCATTTTCTGATAGCAAATATCTCCAGTAACCCAGGTCTGATGAGAGCTCAGACGGTTCCAAAGCAAATACGCTCAACAAATATTTGAAATCTGCAATCAAAACAAGAAAAAATGATTCTGGGTAGATTTGATGGTTTTATTTCGAGGTTTGCAGACATTTATCGACCTGAAGGGTCTCTGAGAATGGGGCAATGTGGGATTAGTCCCATGCATTTAGAATACAGCCGTTTAACCCCGCCCATTCAGACTACAGCAGTTTAGCCCCACCCATTCAGCATACAGTTTAGCTCCACCCATTCAGGGTACAGCAGTTTAGCCCCGCCTATTCAGTCTACAGCAGTTTAGCTTCGCTCATTCAGCCTACAGCAGATTAGCCCCACCCATTCAGCCTACAGCAGTTTATCCCCACCCATTCAGCCTACAGCAGTTTAGCCCCACCCATTCAGCCTACAGCAGTTTAGGCCTGCCCATTCAGTCTACAGCAGTTTAGCCCTGCCCATTCTGCCAACAGCAGTTTAGCCCCACCCATTCAGTCTACAGCAGTTTGGCTCCACCCATTCAGCCTACAGAATTCTTCCTGGCTGCCAGGAGGCAACCAAATCATTATGGCCAGAGCTCATTTACATACATCAGTCTTAAAAGCACAGTCCCAAAAACATCCATTTAACTCTAAAGGATAAACAGATGCTGGAGAATCATATAAAAAAAATCATAATATAAAACCATACAAATTTGGCCCCTTTAAATATGAATGTGGTGGTGCAGAAAAAGTTTTCCTGAGGCAATCTGCACTCTGCACTTCTTAACGAAGACAAATCTCATTAACTTCTGACAGCTGAGCGGTGGTGACAGAATATGAAGCGGCGCTTAACGAGGCTAATATGGCAGATTTACTTAATGCAGGCTGAAGCATCACCTGTGATGCTTGTAATCATACAACAGATCAGGAAAATCCCTGAAATGGGCTGCAAAAGAGCACAGATCAGTCCAGTATGAGAGGACATGGAACTGTAGGTACATCTAATAAAGCACAGTTAAAGAAACGTTTGTCCAGGTAGTAGGTGTTTCTAATAAAGTGGCCAGTGAGTGGAAGCACAAGGTGGGTGTTTCTAATTAAGTGGCCAGTCAGTGGAAGCACAAGGTGGGTGTTTCTAATAAAGTGGCCAGTGAGTGGAAGCACAAGGTGGGTGTTTCTAATTAAGTGGCCAGTCAGTGGAAGCACAAGGTAGGTGTTTCTAATAAAGTGGCCAGTGAGTGGAAGCCCAAGGGTAGTTTTGCTAAATAGTTTTTGTAACATGGTAAGCCATGCTGTGTTCTGATTCGCTGAGAAATCCGAAATGAAGTAGAAATAGACAAAAAAGACAACCTCAGCACATCAAGTGCATGATGATGCCAGTGGCAGAGGAATAGGAGAGAAAGAGAGACAGACAGACAGACAGATATGGATACGGATACAGAGAGAGAGAGAGAGAGAGAGAGAGAGAACAGCTGTTTAGGGTTCTTTCTAATCAGGATAATCAATTCGGTAATTACATATTGCTGTTGACAAGGGACAACAAATGGCCCGGCTGCCAAAGACAGAGAAAGAAATGACAGTCCGGGTCCTGCTGCACATCTAAATAGCAAATATGACCAAAATCTTCATCAACCATGCTGTTTAGCATCTGTACACTCACTGGCCACTTTATTAGAAACACCTACCTTGGGCTTCCACTAACTGGCCACTTTATTAGAAACACCTACCTTGGGCTTCCACTAACTGGCCACTTTATTAGAAACACCTTCCTTGTGGTTCCTACTCACTGGCCACTTTATTAGAAACACCTACCTTGGGCTTCCACTAACTGGCCACTTTATTAGAAACACCTTCCTTGTGGTTCCTACTCACTGGCCACTTTATTAGAAACACCCACCTTGTGCTTCCACTCATTGGCCACGTTGTTATAAACACTAGCCTTCCTCTTGCTGGCCATTTTATTCGAAACACCTACCTTGTGCTTCCACTAATTGGCCACTTTATTAGAAACCCCCCCCCTGTGCTTCCACTCACTGGCCACTTTATTAGAAACACCTACCTTATAGGTGTAAGATGTGTTACAGTCTCTAACTGAACATCAGAAGGCCTATAACAGAGGGGTTTCTGATAAAGTGGCCAGTGAGCGTATATCTCCAGCACACTTGGTGTGGAGAAATCCAGTTTTGCCTCTGTAAGCGATTTCTCCTCTCATCCCAGACTTCCTAAGGATTCTGATCTTAATTGCTCGACACTTTTCTCACCTTCCGGATCATCAGATGAGATACGCGGCTCGTTTGAATCCGCCGTCATCCGTCGACCAGCCATGAAATGTTAATAAATCCTTTTAAAAATCTCACTGAAGGTTTGAAAGCTCTTCAAAGTGCTCGCCGGCTGCCCCGGCCTGGAATTCGAGTGGCCCCCCTCGTTTCCGTCTCTGAGAGGGATTCTTTGATTAATGTCAAGGAGTGAAGGTGTATGATATAATATTTTGAAGACTTCAAGTGTTCGTTCAGAAGTTTGACTACAGTGGAACATCAGTGAGTCTGGATTAAAGTTAACATTGTGGTCTAGTTCCACCGCTACAGTGGAGGTTTTTCTAAAGGACTTTTTCATAGTCAACTGTGGGCCCAATTTGGCCCAATGTTTTAATAATTAGATATCAAGAATTATTATTTTTCATTCTGTTTTACACTTTCATAATTATAGACAACAAACTAACAAGAACTTGATTTTTAAGTTTTATTATTAAAAGCAGCGTGCTAAAAGAAGACCTAATACTACTGGGAACTAAAAAAAATGTCTATAATTTGTTTTAATTTTTATTCAGTAGAATAATTATGCTTTTTTTTCAAACTGTGTATAATTGAGTTAATTTAGTCTGTACATACTGTAGTAATGTTCTTACTTCATTGTTAAGCTTTTGGGTTAAAATCTTGAAACTATTTAGGTAGAAAGAGCCAACAGAGTTCTCCCATTGGTTAGGACTTCAGGAGCTGGACAGAAGGCCGAACACATTAAATTACCACCCAACATAATTAGGAAGTGACAGAGGAACCAACCAATCACACATTGATTTACAGTGAGACCGATTTAGTGAGAAAAACATCACCTGTAGTCTGTGAATAGAAGCCGTACTCATAGTCAGGCTCCAGGTAGTCGCTAGTTAAACAGCGGCGGCAGCTCTGTGTCAGAACTCTTTACTGAAAGAGTCACTGCAAAACTGAAACACACAAACTCAATTATTTGTTAATGTCTGTTACAAACTACAAATGTCTGCATTTAATCTAGAACAGAAACAAATATGCTCATGTGCACCAGTGTTAGCTTAGCACTAACATATGATCCCATAGGGGCGCTAGAAGAAATTATGTGAACCAGTGTTAGCTTAGTGCTAACGTACAATTGGGAATCCCATAGGGGCGCTAGCAGAAATGATGTGCACCAGTGTTAGCTTAGTGCTAACTAATAATTCGGAATCTCATAGGGTCACTAGCAGAAATTATGTGCACCAGTGTTAGCTTAGCACACTAACATATGATTGGGAATCACATAGGGGCACTAGCAGAAATGGTGTGCACCAGTGTTAGCTTAGTGCTAACATACGATTGGGAATCCCATAGGAGCACTAGCAGAAATTATGTGCACCAGTGTTAGCTTAGCACTAACATATGATAGGAAATGCCATAGGGGCACTAGCAGAAAGTATGTGCACCAGTGTTAGCTTAGTGCTAACATGCAATTAAGAATCTCATAGGGGCACTAGCAGAAATTATGTGCACCAGTGTTAGCTTAGCACTAACATATGATTGGGAATCCCATAGAGGCACTAGCAGAAAGTATGTGCACCAGTGTTAGCTTAGTGCTAAATCCCATTGGAGCACTAGCAGAAATGATGTGCACCAGTGTTGGCTTAGCTAGTTCACCACTGAGGAACAGATATTATGTCTACAGTCTTGTTTTGCCAAAAGAGAAAATCATTCTTTATATGTTTGTGATGTTTTGTTGGTTTGTTTTTATATCAAAAAATAAACAATACCAACAAAACATTTGACTGGGGGAGCCAAAAGTTTCGTATACGACTGTCAGCTGTTGCTCTCTTTAAAATTATGCACAGATATTCAACATTTTCAAATTAAACTCTTCTTAATTTATGTTTTGTAATACAGAATGTAAGCCAAATGTAAATGTAATTAACTGTTACTAACGATGTAATATTTATATAATTACATAGCTACACAGTAATGATGTAAACTGAACCTTTAGAAAATTAAAACATCTCCAGGCTTAAACACTCGTGAGGGTGTTTTGAACGCAAATATTTTCATGAGCCGAAAGCGAGGTGTTCTTTATTTGCCGTCGCCTGAGAAACCAAACAGATAAATAAACAAATCCATTCCTCCGCAGGCTGAGAGCGGGTTATTATTTCCAGCTGGCGGAGGGCAGGTATTGACGAAAGAGCAATTCCACCCTTTACTTCCAGGTGGGTTAATCTCCGCGCCAATCGATGGCATCAGTCACCGAAAAGTGAGATTCTCATCGCTCAGGGAAAATGGGTTAGGAGCCTTGCGCACACACATTCCCACACCTATTGATTCAGCTTCACATACACATGCTGTAGATGAGCACCTCGCTCGCTCTCTCACTCTCTCTCTCTCCTGGATGATAAAGACCTTATCCAGTCGTCCAGTTGCGGTGGCCAATAAACTCGTCTATGACTTTCAGATAATAACCCTGTAATCCCCAATGTATTTAGACTGGAACCACATAAACACACTCATTAATCTAGTCAACACAGTGCAGTGGACTTCATGTTTAAAGCCATAGTTTGGTGGAAAGTTTACAGAGTTTTCCACCAAAGTGTACTTTGGAACATCTTGCTTGGACCCCAAAATGAAATATATTTTGTGTGCAGTTTAAAAAGAAGCAGAATACTTTTTTTATAATATGTAGATATTAAACTTCTTAACTTCTTAAGGTTCTGGGTGAGGACATGCACTCTCAGCCTGACATGCACCACCAGCCTATTGATGACGTCAGTGCCCCTCTGCCACGATAGCGTTTTTGTCGGTTTTATGAGGAAAAACAGCGAATCACGTACTGCTGGGCAACAAGAGCTACACTGGATGTATATCAACGTTGCCAGACTGATAATAAAGTAATAAAATATGGAAACTTTCTAAATAAAACGTACCACGGCGATAAGACATGAATGTCGGGTTTATTCGCAGAAAAACAAAAAGGCTGCTGAAACTCATGAAAGCCAGGCTGAAGACGATCAGAACCGGTTATTAAAAACTGTAATACTGATTAAAATAGAACTCATTAAGGATTCTAGGAGGTTGTGATGACGTACAGTCAGCGTAGTACCGATTCCTTTTGCTGTCTCATCAACATTTTCACAACCTCCTAGAAAGTTGTCAGACAACGTTCATAACTTTCTGAGGAATTACATCTCAACGTTGTGACAATGCAGAGAGCACCAAGCAGATGGCGCTGTGGGCACCAAAACAGTACGTTGTCACAATGTAGCTGTGTTTGCAGAGCCGTTAGGAATAAAACCTGATGGTTTTGCTTCCTAACGGGAATTGGCTTGATGGTTGCCATTAGAGGCCATTAGGAAACGATCAAATGTATCTGGAATCAGTTCCAGAACACCTGATTAGACGATCTGAATCCTTTACACTGTGATATCAACCCATCAGGAAAACACAGAACACCATTAGCGACTACTGAACACCACCAGGAACCAGCAGACACTTTTAATGGGTTCGTATGACCGTTTTAAGTATTAAATGTATTCCTCTAGCCGTATTGTGGCCGAAAAATGGATTAGTGATAATATCGCTGAGCAGCAGCAGCCAAAAGTTACCGCGCCATTGGGCGGCTTCTGCCATTGTGGCAGAGAGTGCATGTGCACGTGACATCACTGGGGCTGAGAGTGCATGTGCACATGACATCACTGGGGCTGAGAGTGCATGTGCATGTGACGTCACTGGGGCTGAGAGCGCCTGTGCACGTGACGTCACTGGGGCTGAGAGTGCATGTGCACGTGACGTCACTGGGGCTGAGAGTGCATGTGCACGTGACGTCACTGGGGCTGAGAGCGCCTGTGCACGTGACGTCACTGGGGCTGAGAGTGCATGTGCACGTGACGTCACTGGGGCTGAGAGTGCCTGTGCACGTGACGTCACTGGGGCTGAGAGCGCCTGTGCACGTGACGTCACTGGGGCTGAGAGTGCCTGTGCACGTGACGTCACTGGGGCTGAGAGCGCATCTGGCTGAGAGTGCATGTCTGCCGCCAGACTCTATTGATTATTTGACATAAAAAATAAGAAAAGAAACAAAATACATACACATAGGGTCACCTGATGTGACCCTGACTACCCTGCTAGAAAAGACAGCAGAGACTAACATGCCAGCAAAACCAGTCTATGCTATGTTCTGGGTGCTTGTATGCTGGTCAACCAGCATGACCATGCTGGGTGATGATAATCCAGCCCTAGACCAGCGTAAAACAGCATGGAATGCATGCTAGCCTGTGCTGTTTTTTTTCAGCAAGGTCGAGCTATGATGCTAATATAGCTAACAAGTAATGGAAATTAGCATGTGGAAATCAGACATTTGTCTCAAAGCGTGTGTAGATGTTCACTAATCTCTGATAGTCCTGGTTATGTGGTTTCTGACACTGTATGGTACACTGTCATCTATAAACATGGGCTAAAGTACATTAGCATGGCTAACAACACAGTAGCATCAGTATCTTGAAGCCTCATACTATTCCTTCAGCTATTATCGATGGAAAACAGATGTATGCTAGTGTATATACAGAAATTAAGCTTATTATGGTTTATACGAACATAGCCCACTTAGGCTAAGATAGCTAACAAGTAGTAGGAGCTACTAGTTAGCATTAGCAACTCCATATCTAATTCATTATAAACTCACCGCAAAACATGTGGAGTTGTTCAGTAAACACTAATAGACTTGATTCTGTGGTTCCTGACACTGTTTGACATACTTATCTACACTAATAGATAAAAATATGCTAACATAGCTAAAAACAATATCTTAAAACCTGACATTTATCTCTACCTTCGTCATACAGTGGTTTATGTAGACATAATGAACCTGGCGTAGCTAACAAGTGGTTTCTGACACTGTATGATATTCTGTTTTCTATAAACATGGATAGAAGTGTGCTAGCATTGCTAAAAGTAGTATTAGCAGCTATCTTGGTTTCTGAAATTTGTTCATACTTTTGTAAGAAAACAATGTCATACTGTGATATATACAGATATAAGTCACACTGAGGCTAAGATAGCGAAGAAGTAATGGAAGCTACTAGTTAGCGTTAGCAACTGCATATCTAAATCATCACAAACTTGCTTCAAACTGTGTGGAGTTGTTCAGTATCTCTAATAGACCTGGTTGTGTAGCTTCTGACACTGTATGACTCACTGTTATCTATAAACATGGACATAACTAAAATTGTATCTTGAAATCTGTCTGTATTTTTGTCAGAAAACTGTATGTAACCAGTAGTACAACCCCAAAGTTGGGACGCTGTGAAAAATGTAAATAAAAACAAAATTCAGTGATGTGCAAATCATTTAAACCCCATATTTCATTGAAAATAGTACAAAGACAACAAATCAAATGTTGAAACTGAGAAATTTTACAGTTTTTTGAAAAATAGATGCCCATTTTGAATTTGCTTCCAGCAACACAACACAAAAGTTGGGATGGAGGAAGAAAAGGCTGGTAAAGTTGTGTAATGCTTAACACCTGGTGGTTGATTGGCAACAGGTCAGTAACATGATTAGGTATAAAGAGCATTTCAGAGAGGCGGAGTCTTTCAGAAGTAAAGATGAGGAGGGGTTCACCACTCTGTGAAAGACTGCACGATCAAATAGTGCAACAATTCAAGAATAACTTTTCTCAACATAAAATAGCAAAGAACTTCTGCTTTTCATCATCTACGGTACAAAATATTAAAAAAATCTGAGAATCTGGAGAAATCTCTGTATGTAAGGGACGAGGCCAAAAACCAGTATTTGCTGGCCGTGATCTTTGGGCCCTCAGACAGCACTGCATTAAAAACAGACATGATTCTGTAGTGGAAATCACTGCATGGGCTCAGAAACAGTTCTGAAAAACACTGTCTGTGAAAACAGTTTGTCGCTTCATCCACAAGTGCTAATTAAAACTCTTAAATGCAAAGAAGAAACCATATATAATCAGGATCTAAGGATGCTGCCACCTTCTCTGGGCCTGAGCTCATTTAAAATGGACTGAGGGAAAGTGTAAAAGTGTCCTGTGGTCCGACAAATCATGTTGTTGACATCAAATTCGAAAAAGGCATATATTTTTCACAAAACAAAAAAGAATTCTCAGTTTCAACATTTGCTATGTTGTCTTTGTACTATTTTCAATGAAATATAGGGTTTAAATGATTTGCACATCATTGAATTATGTTTTTATTTACATTTTGCACAGCGTCACAACTTTTTTGGAAATGGGGTTGTAGTTTATAGACATAAACCATTCTGAGGCTAATGTAGCTAACAAGTAGTGGAAGCTACTAGTTAGCATTAGCAACTGCATGCTTAAGTAATCCATGTGGAGATGTTCATCATCTCTAATAGACTTGATGATGTGGTTTCAGACACTAGACGATACACTGCTATCTATAAACATGGACTAAAGCACATTAGCATAGCTGTGTTAAAGAGAAAAATGTGCAAATGTGAGCTTTCCCTGAAATATCACTTTAAACCCTCAGTCGGAATGTGTCTTTGTGGAAAATGGCGTATAAATGGATCGATGTTGGCCCACCGGTATATACATCAGTCTACATACATCAATAAAGCAGGTCTACTGTGAAGATAACTGGAGCTGAAAACCAACTGCTGGACTAATAACAACTGCACTGGAATCTATATGGAATGAATGGATCTAAGAGTTCACACAGAAAGTTTTTTTTTCATAAAAAAAGTGTTATATTTGTCAATTTTTGATTTTTTGTAGAACTTTTGTAGTCTCAATGGGTGTATGTACAGTATATATATATATATATATATATATATATATATATGTATATATATATATATATATATATATATATTAGTTAACAAGCAATAGGCTAATGTAGTTAACAAGTCATATAATTATATATATATATATATATATATATATATATATATATATATACATATGTCGGTTTTTGTGACATCATTTGCAACTAAAATCTTAAACCTAATTCGTTTTGACAAAATGTGCTACCAGTCTTCTAAAGTGCTCCCTGACTGGGTCACTGCTGATGCGTTTGGTATGATGAGGTTAACCGAGGGCTCCAGAGCTTTATTTTGTTTCTCAGCTCAGCGTCTCTAGATGCTGCTCCAGCACACCTGATTCAACTCGTCAGCTAATTACCAGCTCCTTCAGGTGACGGAGCGGGGGAAGGGTGCAGGTGCGCTCCGAAATCTCGTTAAGACCATATGCTAGCTCGTATCTCCATTTTAAATGAGACGCATAATTTCGGATACACGCCGCCACGCTGGGTCGCAGCTGGCCCGCCGAAAAAAGGTGTGAGCCGCGTTAACACCAGCGCTCGTGCTTGTGTTTAGCGCAAAAAAGCAATTAATTAATTATCCTCAAAATGTTTCCTTTGGTGCTACGCAGCATTTAGCGACTCACTGCTTGTTAATTAACACATTATTAAAGATGATAGTGAGGAGGAAAAAATAGAAATAGGCCTGGAATTCCCTCAGATGGAGGGTGACTTTCTCATCCTGGACCCGGTCTAAACCTGGCTGCAGTCGCTGTTCCTCACTGGCCCAGTCTCAGAAAACTGACGCCCAGTTAAAGGGATAGTATGAGGCCTCAAGATGCTGCTCTGTTTTTAGCTATGCTAATGTGCTGAATTCTTCAGTCCATGTTTATAGATAGCCGTGTGTTATACAGTGTCAGCAGCCAATTAGACATTACTGAACAGCTCAACATGGTTTGAGGTGAGTGAATCATGAATCAGACATAAAGTTAGCACCACGCTAACTGCTATAAGTAGACTTTCATTACTTGCCAGTTAGCAAACTTTGTCTGGCCCACTTGTGGGCCACATCCTTGGGTTTGTTCTGTCCCAGTATATGGCTGGGTCCTCGACCCAGATCTGGCCCACACACTGGAAAATGAGTAGAACTAATGAACGTGGCCCAAATGTGTCTTTTATTACTACATTGTTGTTTCACAACATTCAGGCCAGAATTGGCCCACAGATATAAACATGAAGCGAAACCATATGAAGCTGTACCACATCTGGACCTATTCTGGCCCGCATACCTAACATCTGCCCGGTAGTCGACCATCACTCATGTATAAAAGAATCAGCCCAGAACTGTCTTGAATCTGGGCTAGCTATATTAACCTTGCAGCTTCCGTTATTGTTTGCTGGTTTATGTCACTATATGATATACTGTTTCCTATAAAAACAAACATTAACACTTTACATGAACTGTTATAAGGCTAATGTAGCCAAGAAGTAATGGAAGCTTTAAGGCTAATGTAGCTAAGAAGTAACGGAAGCTTTAAGGCTAATGTAGCTAAGAAGTAACGGAAGCTTTAAGGCTAATGTAGCTAACAAGTAACAGAAGCTTTAAGGCTAATGTAGCTAACAAGTAACAGAAGCTTTAAGGCTAATGTAGCTAACAAGAAACAGAACCATTAAGGCTAATGTAGCTACAAGAAACAGAAGCTTTAAGGCTAATGTAGCTAAAAAGAAACAGAAGCTTTAAGGCTAATGTAGCTAACAAGAAACAGAAGCTTTAAGGCTAACGTAGCTAACAAGAAACAGAAGCTTTAAGGCTAATGTAGCTACAAGAAACAGAAGCTTTATGGCTAATGTAGCTAAAAAGAAACAGAAGCTTTAAGGCTAATGTAGCTACAAGAAACAGAAGCTTTATGGCTAATGTAGCTAAAAAGAAACAGAAGCTTTAAGGCTAATGTAGCTAACAAGAAACAGAAGCATTAAGGCTAATGTAGCTAACAAGCAACAGAAGCATTAAGGCTAATGTAGCTAACAAGAAACAGAAGCTTTAAGGCTAATGTAGCTAACAAGCAACAAAAGCTTTAAGGCTAATGTAGCTAAGAAGCAACAGAAGCTTTACGGCTAATGTAGCTAACAAGAAACAGAAGCTTTAAGGCTAATGTAGCTAACAAGAAACAGAAGCTTTAAGGCTAATGTAGCTAACAAGCAACAGAAGCTTTATGGCTAATGTAGCTAACAAGAAACAGAAGCTTTAAGGCTAATGTAGCTAACAAGAAACAGAAGCTTTAAACCTAATGTAGCTACAAGAAACAGAAGCTTTAAACCTAATGTAGCTACAAGAAACAGAAGCTTTAAACCTAATGTAGCTACAAGAAACAGAAGCTTTAAGGCTAATGTAGCTACAAGAAACAGAAGCTTTAAACCTAATGTAGCTACAAGAAACAGAAGCTTTAAGGCTAATGTAGCTAACAAGAAACAGAAGCTTTAACGGCTAATGTAGCTAACAAGAAACAGAAGCTTTACGGCTAATGTAGCTAACAAGCAGCAGAAGCTTTAAGGCTAATGTAGCTAACAAGAAACAGAAGCTTTAAGGCTAATGTAGCTAAGAAGCAACAGAAGCTTTAAGGCTAATGTAGCTAACAAGCAACAGAAGCTTTAAGGCTAATGTAGCTAACAAGAAATAGAAGCTTTAAGGCTGTTATAGCAAACTAGTAGCCCAACAGAAATTACAAGGCTAATGTAGCCACAAAGTGATGAAAGCTGTAAGGCTAATGTGGCTGACAAGTTATGGAAGCTATAAGGCTAACAAGCTATCAAGTAACAGAAGCTACACAGCTGTTGTAACTAACATGTGGAAGCTATAAGGCTGGTGAAGTTAACATGTAATGGAAGCCTGAAAGTACATAATCAAGCACTGGATACAATAATTAGAGATTAGTCTACAATTCAGCTGCTTGAGGTAACTGTCTGGCGATTTAGGCGTGCGGTTAGCACCATGCTAACTACTGTCTTCCTTTACTCGTTACCTCAGGCTCAGAGCTCCTGTAATTAAAGAAGAAATATGCCTTGGCTCAGTTGAAGTGGGGGGCGGTTGGGGGGGCACACAACTGTGTACATGAGATTTTTTGCTAACCTGCTATTTTATTTACTCTCTTTGCGCCTGGAAGCGAAAGTCTTAATTTCTTTTTTACTGTCAAGTGCAGTACATTCTCATTCGAGCGCCTCTTCCTTCCCCTGCACCTCATGCAGTTTTAATGTGGATTTAGCCCTCGCTCCGTCCCGTAACACCGGGAAGCGTGTCCGCGGGTGCCGGAGCCGACGCGCTCCTTTTAACCTCGCTTACCTGTGATACTTGGCAAACGTTGAGGCGTGAGCCTCCCCTGCCTCCCCAACTCTCGGGCCCTTTCATCCTCGGGAAGCATTTGCATAGCAGATGCCACAGTACATTCAAATAAGCAGGTGTCGCAGCTTGCGATCTACAGTATATCATAAACACGCTACAAATGTGTTTGTGAATTTGATCACAATGCCGCACCTTTGAATCCCAATTAGCACTTCAAAAAGAATCTGTGACTCCATCCAAATCAGCATCTGTTCAGCACAATGTGTTTCGCACATGTAGCTTAATTCCCACCGAGTCGAAACGACTGATCCGCTGCCTTTGGCCAACATATTGTAATGTAAACAGCATGAAATGCTGCAGTTTAAATGAAAGTGCTGTGAACGTCTAGTCTCTTGGGGGCAGATAAGACCCTGTAACAAGAATATGCGTCTGGGGACGACCTGTTCTCCTTTTGGTGCTGGATTGCAGTCGTAAGCAAGAGTGCGCCCCCTCTAAATCCCACCCAAAGTGCTCTTATAACATCCGGAATACAACATCAACACAAGCAAAACAAGCTATCTATACTTAACGGAACATGTAATGTGTTCTCAACCAACATGACTCACATGTCCATCTTTAACTGGAGTTTTTGGGGGCTGTTTCAGTCGTGCTAACTTGCGTTACATCGATGGGCTAACGATAGGCTCGTTCAATAACGTTGACGAGCACACCAGTGCCCCCTACTTTGAGATCCACCTTTGGATTGGTTTAGAAGATTCCACATTCAGTTTGTTCCCACCTTAAAAAGTCTATATTCCCACCTACAAAATTTTAGTGTTTATTAGCAAATGTTCCGCCACACCACATTACAATTACGGCTACTACGACTGATAATTATATTAACGACGGAAATTAATATTAACAGTAGTAGTAGTCATAAATACACTAGCGTTGAGTACACTTATATGGACTGTAGCAATATAAGGGACTCTTATTATATAAAAATTAGCATTCCTGCTAAACATAGCTGTGAGTGAAGTGTTGGCAAAGTAGAGCTGTTCCATTTATGAGTGAATCCACAAAGGCAGGTTTAACTAACTATCGGCCTGAATTGGATTAACAGCTGAGTTAGTTGTACCTAAACTACAGTGTGTGGTGCTCATGCTGCGTCTGGGTTTCGTTCTACTGGTTCTTCTTGCATGTTGAGCTCTATTTTTGCTTTTAACAGCATAATCATTGGTCTAAGCTGACTTTATAGAGTTTATGTTGGGTAACCAGACAGAACGTATGGTGGGTGAAGCAGATCTACCCATAAGAAAAGTGATAAAATGAATTGCAGGCCTGATTTGGGGAGTTATAGATTGTTATCCTTGTTACAGATTGTTATGGACAGTTGTTAAACCATTTGTTATCTCTATTAAGCAGGAGCTAATGATGCAGCTGGACAAGAAGCAACCGAGTTGCCCATTTTCTTCCCTAAAACTGAAGCCCTATTTGGGCTGGATTAGTTTAACATGAGGAAGTGGCTATTATCATTTTTATTCATGTTGCTCAACGACTTCCATCATGTCATTTTTGTTGACTTCCAGGTCAGTAAAGATTCCGGCGCCTTTTACTTTTTATTACAATATAATAATATTATATAATATAATATAATGCCATGCAAATCGACATGTTGGTAAAAAATGCTATGATATTCTATGGAAAAGAAATTGGAGGCACTCAAAAAAGTGTTTCCTTGTGTTCCCTAAAGCTAAAATCAAGCTAATATGTCACTTTACTGTCCTATCTCACGTGTACAACTCAAAATATGTAAAAAATACAGACAAAAGTTTGATTTTATGCTGTGAAATTGACTGTTAGCTGTGAACTCCCAAGCTAAAGGCGATGCTAATGACGCGCCACATTCACAGACAAGACAGATGGTTAAGGTAAACAGAATAACAGCTAAAGTAAATGTATTAACATGTTTTCTACTCTTTTCTAGGGTAAATCGATTGCCACTCCCATCTCTGTCATTTATTCCACTCAAATAGTCAACAATTAAGGCTTTAGTGTTCAAAACAGGGCCGCTTTTCCCCGATACGCACGTAAGTACCCTTGAATTAAAGCTGGCGTTCTGAACTTTAACCTCGTAGCTGTTGTTTCAAACCAGATGTGCTGGAATGCAGAGCCAAAACAACATGCATTTACTACGAGACGGTAAATAAAGAGGACACCAATCAACAAGTGACCCACTCGAGCTGCCAGGAGTTCACTCCTTCATCAAAAGCGGCCAGAGCGAAAGTCAGCTAGAGGTCTTGGGCGGCGCTAATGGCGGCGTTTAGACGCCAAAAAGCTCTCCAGCAGTGGCAGCTGGTCTTTCCTCTCTCTCTCTCTCTCTCTCTCTCTCTCTCTCTCTCTTGCTCTGCATTACCATTTTCATGAGGCAGGCCCATGCCAACTCCCATAATGCCCTGGTTCCCCCAAGCAATGGCACTTTACACAGCCACACATATTCATCACGTCTCGGCGATGTGCTCGCTAATGAAAGCAGGCCGTCCCACACGCGGGGACTCGGCGCTAACGCTAACACATGGCGGGGGACGGAAAGCGCGTGAGGGTGCCATTGTGAGGGTTTGAGTGTGTCACATCAGCAGGAAAAGACGCCGAGTACCGCAGCGGACAAAAGACACGGCAGGCTGTAAACGAGATGCGTGACTCATATCTGAGGACAGGATGCGTGATGAGCTCTTCACAGCGGAACACCTCAAACATCTCCCTGCGTGGACGCAGCACTGCAGTCATCCTGTCCCGCTCCAAAATATCCCCCCTTAAAATAATACTGATTTTTTTTCACGTTCTTCTCATTTTCACTGGAATGACTCTTTTGTATTTAGACTTTTATCAACTCAAAATATGTAAAAAAAATACAGAAAAAAAGTTTGATTTTATGCTGTGAAATTGACTGTTAGCTGTGAATTCCCAAGCTAATGGCGATGCTGAGTGAAAACACATTAAAAGCACAAATATAGCAACTGTATGAAAAAAAAGAAAAAAAAATTGACATTACAAACTGAATACAGTCACATAATAGATAAACTGCAATAATAAAACAAAATAAAAATAAAATACGAAACCACAAACACATGAGTCATTTAGGTTGTGTGCTAAAGTTTGGATTTTTCAAGTGAAACGCTTTATAAAAGTGTATTCATTTACATTGTACATTACATTACATATTACATTTTAATAATAAAAACTTTTATTAGCAATGTTAGTAGAAGTGATTAAATCCAGTAAACTTACACGTAACAGTAAAATGATATAGGACTCTTATTGTGATAGCTTTGGCATTTCAGCTGAACATGAGTGAAGTTACTGCAAGTTTGAGCCAGAGATGTTCACAAGTTCACAAGATTCATGTGACTCCGAGTCGAGTCTCAAGTCTTTGGTAGAGAGTTTTAGTTTAGTTTAGGCAAAACGACTTAGCTGTAGTTTTTATAGCATGTAAGCTAGCTAGCACAATAGCTTTACTTAAAAAAATATATAGGAAGTTTTAAAGGAATGTGATCTATAACTTATGCTGCTTCCTCAGCTTCATTGGAAAAACAGGTTTCCCACCTGAAAAGTCAGATTTTGATGTCAGGTACTTTTTGTGTAGCACAAATCAGCCAAGTTGTGACATCAGTGCTGTTTCTATGTAGAAGCTAACAGTCGAACCACGAAAAGACAAGATAAACTGAACAGATATAAAACACTGTAATAATAAAGTACATTTTCAACATGTACAGCTAACTTACATTGTATTTCGGCTTCATCTGAGTTCAAAACACCAGCAAACAGGCCAAAACCCATAAATGCCATCCAGCTAATAAACTATAATACCCACTTCACGACCTCAGTGTTTTGTTTATCTCTCATAAACCGCATGAAAGTGCATGTCCGGAGAAAAGTACCGCCCACCCGGACTTTAGAAGCATTTCTACAACTTGGGCTAGCGTAGCTAACAGCTAGCATACTTTTCAAACTACACGCTAGCCAGTTGTTTTCTCTCTATTCTTGAAATACAGCATTTACTGCGTGTAGCTAGCTGGCTGAGGTCAGCACCTCACTGACTGTATGCCATTGCTGGTCCACCCAAATTAATTTGAACTAGTTTTTAATCTCCTTAAACAGATTTTAACGCTCACAGCCTTTATTTTGGAAAATAAACTAAGACAAATATGACAAACTACTGAGAGGGAAATGATGACTAGGCCTAATATAAAATGATTTTGTAGAAAATGTTGCTGACACTGAGCTAGACTGGTTAAATTTGTATAATCAGCTTTATGATATTACTGTTTAAATTATTTATTTAGCTGATTTATAAAGAAAGAAATAAAGGGAAAAAAAGTGTGAGGGGAAAATAAGTGCTGAAAAGTGCAATTTTGTCTACTACTCTGCTTAAACGCTGGAAAACACTTAGCAATAGCCGGTGGGCCGCCAGCTTTGTCATCAGTGGGGCAACAGTGGTCCCAGTGTCCTCCTGCTATCTGGCACGTGCGACTCCAACTCCTGTCTCTGGTTTGAGCAGAGTAGAAATAAATTAGCTGAAAAACTAAAAAAGCGTGCTTTTTAGCAGGAACCATCCACTGTGGTGGAGCTGACCCGCACTGCCATCGCTGCCACCAATTTCAGCGGATTCTGCTTTTTAGCACGCAGCCGGTGTGGAGAACGGACTGATACGCCGTTAACTGTTGTGCGTGTACGTGTGATTGGTCTAATCCTTAGACACTAGCTGCAGTTGGAGCGGGAAGCAGGCTATTAGCGCGCTACGTGGGCCTCTCGCTAACCCCACCGGACTTGAACGATCCCCCTCTTCCCGTCAGAAAATTAGAGAACGCGAGGCACGTTTTAAGCACGTATTAGTGAGAATTCCGCAGGCGCAGAGAGAGACCGCTAATTATCTGGCTGATGGAAGAAATGTATGAAAGAGAGGAAGAGAGAGAGAGATAGAAGAGGAAGATGACAGCTTGGAAATGTGTAGCATACTATCTTTAGCGTAGCCTTCGCTTGTTAGTCCTCTTTGACGATGGTTAGCGTTTGATGGCGGAGAAGAAAAACAAAGGAAACAGGGCTAAAAGGGCACCTTGAGCTCAGGGCTCACCACTGAGAGGCTGCTGCCTGATGTCCCGCGGGAATTTATACTGGTTTCAGAGCTCTGCTTAGCGCTGGTCAGGCATGACGGGTCCATGGCATTAGATGCAATCCTCTCTGTCGGCCGTCATCTGTCTCCAGGCCAGCGCGTCACTGGACCGGGCGACACCTTGTCTGATGAGTTCCGTTTCAAACCATCACGAAGGTAGTGAACTAGGATGGCTCTTAACTCCTCCTGCTTGCCCTCCATGCCGCCTGCTTGACTTTGACCAAACTAGTTGACAAGCGCAGATTTTGTGCTACGTTAGGCTTTTTGCCTGATTTACTGAGGTTATTCTACGGAAACTGAAGCTAGTAATCAACAATCAACACAGAACCGCTTGAATGACACAAATTTATGGCTATTCATTATTTGAAGTTAGCTACATTAGCCTGTTTAACTGAACTCTCAGAAGACAGTAGCTAGCAATGAGCACTGACTGCTGACTCTCCTTTCATTCCTTAGCAATTTTTCACTGAACTCTTCCTTTTAACTTCACAGGAAGTGGCATGCAATGCTATGAGTCAGTGTTTTTGGGCAGAACGAGGGTAAACATGGCTGAAAGTGGGCTTAATTGAGCTGGAAGCGCATCTTTCAGACGAAGACGTTGGCGCTAGTTGCCTGGCACGCCGCTTGGCAGAGGGCCTGGCGTAGTCGACCGAATCGGTGCCAGCTTTTAACGGCCCTCTTCTCTAAAATCCCCCTACCCCCTGCCGGGTCGATTGCCACGGAAACAGTCATCAAGCGGAGGCCGCTCACCTGTTTGCAGTTAATTACGATTGCGCCGCTGCTTTGCCAGGTGGCCCGAAACCTGATGTTAGCGTCTTAATGCGCATATGGGGCACATCAGTCAAGGAGAGGTGCAGAAACCGCACACCTGCTGCTGTGCGGTTTGTTTCCCGACGTTGGCTCTGACATGGAGGGGGAGGTATCGATCTGACAGCCCTGAAATGGGCCCACGCTCCTGGGTCTTATAGCTGTGCTCCTGGAGAGGTGAGGATCAAGCTGTTTGCTGCTGCCGTCTCTCAATTTCTTACGGAGCTGTTCAGCTATTCAGAGCGCTCGTGGCACTTCCAGGGAAAGAACCTGTATAACGTCTTTAATTTAGGTCGTGTGATAGTGTCAACTGTGTACAGTGCAGGAGAAATGAATGCTTCGGGAGACAACAGCGGAGACAGTGGCAGTAGCAAATGTGCTTCCGTTTCAGGAAATGACAGTCTAGTGTAAACAAGCTGATATCGTACATCATTTATTATTTGCCAAAGTGTTATGCAAGTCGCACAACTGTTGACATCAGGTTTTTTTTTAAAAAGCCAGAACAAACCCTGAAGGGATCATTGAGGCCTTCTTTCAGGATCCTTTACTTCAAGGCTTTGCATTACATTGACCAAATATGCTACATGGCCAAAAGTACATGGACACCTGACCATCACACCTGTATGAGCTTGTTGGACATCCCATTCCAAAACCATGCGGATTGAGCCCCTCCCTTTGCAGTTATAACAGCCTCCACTCTTCTGGGAAGTTTTCCACAAGACCTTGGAGTGTGACTGTGAGAATTTGTTCCCATTTAGTCAAATAAGCATTTGTGAGGTCAGGCACTGATGGTGGGTGAGAAGGACTGGCTCACAATTGACGTTCCAGTTTATCCCAAAGGTGTTCAGTGGGGTTGAGGTCAGGGCTCTGTGCAGGCCACTGGTGTTCCTCCACACCAAACTTGTCAAACCATGTCTTTATGGAGTTCTCCAAACTGTTCCCACAAAGTTGGGAGCATAGAATTGTGTCTTTGTGAGTTGCAGCATTAACATCAACCTTTACTGGAACTGAGGGGCCCAAAACCCTGAAAAACAGTCCCAGCCCATCATCCCTCCTCCACCAAACTGTACTGTTGGCTCTGCATTCTGGTAGGTAACGTTCTCCTGGCATCCACCAAACCCAGATTCATCATCAGACTGACAGATAGTGAAGCTGATTCATCACTCCAGAGAACAATCCAGAGCCCAGTGGTGACACTTGGCACTGCACATGATGATCTTAGGCTTGTGTAGCTTCTTGGCTGTTTTACATACATTTAGCACTTAGCAGCCCCACTCTGTGAGTTTGCATGGTCTATCGCTTCATGGCTGGGATGTTGTTGCTTGTAGACACTTTTATTCCACAATAATAGCACTTACAGTTGACAGGGCAGATCTAGCAGGGCAGAGACTTCGCAAACTGACTTGTGGCAAAGGTGGAATCTTATGAGAGTGCCATGTTTAAAGTCACTGATTAATTGATGACTACTCATTTTTTAATTTACTGTTAGCATTATTAGCTTTTTTAAATGAACTGTTCTTTTAGCTTGGATACAAGAGGATGAAACAAGTCTTAGACCTCAGTGTTTTCAAGCTGAAGGGCAGTAAATACAGCTGAAAAGTGGATTCAATTGAGCTGGAAGTTCATCTTTCAGATATATATTTTTTTTTTTCACAAAAGAATGGACATTCCAGCTTCTTGTACTGCTGCACTGAATGTCCCTTGTTTCCAACAACACCAAATGCGGCATTATCGATATTTCTGTCTGTAGAATTGAGCCGTCAGCATGAAGGACGCGCCGTGTCCAGTTCCCTTGAGTGACACCTTCGACGTTTAACTACTATCCACTTCCTGTGGATCCCCAGCTTTTAGAAAACCAGAGCCGCTGGCAATTATCAGACAAAAAATGGCAAGTCGTCCAACCGTCCGTGATTTTAGAAGCTCCTGGCCTGAGAAGAAAAGTCGCCTGACACCTCGGCGTGATATCAAAGTCTGTTTGACAGAGAGAGGGTGAGGGATGAAAGATAGAGGGAGAGTGGCGACGAAGCGCTAGCATGCTAGTTCATTGGCGAAAAAATTGGTAGAAGAGACGTGCAGGGAATCTCAGACCAGCTGTTCATGCTGAGAGAGAGAGAGAGAAAGAAAGGGAGAGAACAAAATAAAACACAGGCCCCAAATTAGGCCTGCCCTGTGAAAAACAGCAAAATCCCCCAAAAAAACGCTTACGCTGCTGCTTCTGACGGACAGCGGCCCGAGGGTCAGACCCGGACTGCGACGGAAAGAAGTTAATTAGAGAAAAACGTCTGTGCATCTGGCCCTCAGTGGACGCTCTCAGAACATGGCATGGAAGAAAAGGTCAGTCTGGGTCAAACAAGAAGGCCCGCGCGTCAAAGGCTCTGAGCATGAGATCTCTTTTCTTCAGACAGAGCCGTGTCAAACATTAAAAAGATTTATTTGTATTTCTATGATTTATGTATCTATAGACTTAAATATCTAAGACAAGAAGCATCTATCCAGTCATAAGTTTAAACCTTTATGGCCAAAAGTATGTGACCATCACTATTTGAGCTTGTTAAATGCTCCACAGTCCAGTGGCGGCGCTTTACACCACCCCAGCCGACGCTTGGCATTGCGCATAGTGATCTTAGGCCTGTGTGGAGCCGCTCAGCCATGAAACCCATTTCATGAAGCTCCGGATACTCAGTTCATGTGCTGATATTGGTTCCAGAGGAAGTTTGGAGCTCTGTAGTGACTGATGCCACAGAGGAATGGAGATTTTTACACACTCTGCGAACCCACTCTGTGAGTTTGCGTGGTCTACCACTCCGTGGCTGAGCTGCTATTGCTCGTAGATACTTCCATTTCACAATAATAGCACTTACAGTTGTCTGGGGCAGATCTAGCAGGGCAGAAACTTCACAAACTGACTTGTGGCAAAGGTGGCATCCTATTAAAGTTGTTTAAAGTCACTGAGCTCTTTAGTCTAATACCAGTGATTGTCTATGGAGACTGCATGGCTATGAGCTTGAATTTACACACCTTTTAGCAATGGGTGTGACTGAAACACCTAAACTCAATAATAAGGAGGGCTGTCCACAAACTTTTGGCCATACAGTGTCGAATGAACTATATCTATGTTACTTAAAAAATGCATAGTTCACAGCTCATAGATGATGTTTCTATAGTTACATGATTTCTAAAGAAATATAATTCTGTAAGCCTCGACCCCTCAGGCTTATTTTTCAGTAACTATAATGAATTATTGACTATTAGAAATAAAATATATATTCTGTAGTTAACTAGTGGATGAGGAGAATAACTTAGCAGTCCGGCATCTTTTTTCCACACAGAATTGGGTATTCCAGGAGCGTTTTGAAAGGAAAAATATTAATCCCGGCTCTGTCAGGGTGGTGATGCATGTCCCACGCTGATGGTAAATGCATGCGGAGAGGAAAAAGCTCTCAAGATGCCGTCATTTTTCACCCGCAGTCCGAAGGCGTGGATTTCAGAGGAAGCTGTGATGTGGTCCTGCACCAGTCATATATTCTCTAAAGCGTGAAAAGAGACACTTTTGAGGTGATTCAGGCTCCGGCTCCTGCTGTTGGTCCACATAGGGGATGTATGGTGTGGGTCTACATGTCAAAATAATAGGGAATTCATCAAAACTATGCAATAAAACATAACGTCACTGTCTGAAACAAAGCGAGTCTCCAAAATGGTAACTTTTTTATTCAGTTTCCAGTCAAAACGGCCATTAAGTACAGTCTTACAAAGAAATCAAGGACAAGTGATATTTTTCCGCACCTCCAAAGTTCAGTCTTAGAAGTTGGTTGTTAGGAGTTTCACTTTCTCTGTGGCTGTTTTAACAGGAAACATTCTTTAATTTTAACGTAAGTTGACGTAAAGAGATTTTATTCCATTAAATCTGGAGCATTTCTATTGGTCTGTTTATCATGACATTTTCACATGTTATAAAGGACAGCTGATCAAATGATGTTGAAATATAAAAATCAGGGAAAAAGTTGAGAAACCATATTTTTTGGACAGCGACTTTGATCAGAAATATAGGCCATATCACAAATGAACTTTTAATGAGGCTCACAAAGTGATTAGGATGACAGAATGATTGAGCTGAACTCTCTCGACTTCACTAAAGATCTATATTAAAGTTACTAATACATATAAATGCATTTTGCAGCCTTTATTGATTCCATTTCCAGTCAAAACAGCCATTAAGTACAGTCTTACAAAGAAATCTGCAGACAACTTCAGTCTTAGAAGCTGGTTGATCATTTTCTGAAGTAATCAAACACATTCAGTGGTGTTGAGGTCTGGACTCTGGGGTGGTCAGTCCATCATTCAGCTTCTTTGTTTGATGTGTCCGTCTCCTTTTCTCAGTGAGGTTCTTCTTGACGGCTACACATCCTTTGAGACCCACAGCGCTGAGTCGTCTTCTCACAGTGGAAGGATGGACAGAAACACCTGTGGATGTTTTCAGATCTGAAGCAGCTTGATTTTCTCCTCTCTCTCAGAGATGAAAGCTTTAAGTGGTGTTTATCTGATGGGGGCAGTTTTGGGGTCGACCAGGTCTTCCAGGTGATTGTTAGGAGTCCCATTTTCCCTGTAGCTTTGTAGTTTTTGAAGTCCAGTTTTGGAAACTCCTCTTTCTTTATTTTCCTCTTTTCTATGCAAATGTATTAAGATTATTATTGTTAGTGCTGCCAAGTGAGTTCCTACTCCTGGCAGTCATATGGATGGTGCTTCTTCTGAATACCTTGTCTTCTCTTTGGGTCTTTAGGCTGGTTTACTACTCATCTGATTGTATCCATCCATCTTGTCTTCCTCTTCCTATTAAGAGTCTTTTCCAATGAACTGTTTCCTCGGAGAATAACAAGAGCTTCAGTTTGGTTAGCTGGGCTTCGAGTGGGAGGTGAGACTTTCTTTACTTGTTTTCTTTGTCATCTAAAGTTCTCTCAGAAGTCTTAGCCAATGAGCAGTGGCCACCTAATGAGGGCTAAGATCTCCACCCCACCATGGCGATGTTCACCTTCATCAGGGAACACAAACGCTCTCTGATCAGGCATTTCAAGGACCTTTGAAAAGATGTGCGCCGTGATTGGACCATCTGCAGAAATCACAGAATCATGTGACTTACAGCTTCATCACTTTTCATCACCCTTTTCTGCATTGCGGATTTAGTGATGTTCTAAGTTTTCCAACTTGTCTTAGCATAAAACTCTTTTCTCCATATCTGAGTGTTGTTTTGAATATCGGGCCTTTTCCATTCAGGTTTTTTTCTTTTTTTTTTTGAACATTTTCAAAATCTTCACAAAACTAGTGGATGAAGTTGTGTTTAAAAATCATCATTAAACCTGTTTTTTAACAAATAAACATCTAAAGTGGCTCTAATATGCTGGTCCTGTGCGACTTAACCTGTTTCTTGTCATTATTAGGAAGTTTGGTGGAAAAAAACTAAATGGCGAAAATTCAACCAACTTCACCGACTGAACTTTAGAAAAACTGAAAATAAGTCTCCTAAAAAGAATGGAAGAAAGGCAACTACACTTAGTACTGTCAACATTATTGACAATATTTGAGATTATATTTAGTTGAGTAATATTCTGTTACACAAATTTGCATTTTATCCTGACAATTTAAAATGAATAGCTTGTACTTAACGGCTGTCAATATATACATATATCAATGTAACTGCAGAGTCTATAGTTAAGTACTAGTTTAATATCAATGAAGACACTATAAGCACATACAGTATCTGTATATACATAAGCATAAGCCTACGTAGCCTCATTACTCTACCATTAAAATCATTCACAAGCTGTAATTACATGACACTTTCTTGCTTCCTCTGCCTGATTTATGTGCTAAGACTCGCTCGAGTGTTATATTCATGCCTGTTGTGTGGAATAAAGGTTAGATTTAAAGCAGAGCGATGCTAACATTAGCGCTCCACAGCATTCCATTATGCACTGCCAGAGAACACATCTCTCATCTGCGAGTCCCCGAGGACCCCCATCCGTAACCTGAGGACCCCTCCACTGCGCGCATCGGTAACCCACACACGGCCTAAATATCCCACACACTCCGTTAGCCATGCTAAGCGCTCTTTAACGGCAGAGGTGCTGCCTCAGAGAGGTTAAACATGGAGAGAATGCAGCGCTATGGCTCTGATCAAAATTCAGCCCGAGAGCTCCCAGCATCCACACTGACTCAGAGTAGCTTTGCTCTCTTATCACAATGAATTTATCAAACTGCAGCTCGTTAGTTTAAATTAGCGCATTAAAATAAGCTGTACTGGTTCATTTTGGTAACGCTTAATTGCATCAAAGGCCAAAAAAAAGTCATGGGTTCAACTCTGGGTGCAAATATTTCTGCTTTATTTTAGGAAAACAAACAGCGAATTAACATGACTCACTGTCTTATTTAGCTTGTGCGCATATTGTCTGCACCACAGTTCACAAGGTTAGATTTAATGTTGTTGATAATATAATGTAAAAGCAATTTTATAAACAAGTACATATTTAAAATCAAATCTAATATCCAGAATGAAGTTCTAATAAAACTAACATCAAAAATCCAGAATGAGGTTCTAATAAAATTAATATCCAGAATGAAGTTCTTATTAAATTAACATAAAAAATCCAGAAAGAGGTTCTAATAAAATTAATATCCAGAATGAAGTTCTTATTAAATTAACATCAAAAATCCAGAAAGAGGTTCTAATAAAATTAATATCCAGAATGAAGTTCTAATTAAATTAACATCAAAAATCCAGAAAGAGGTTCTAATAAAATTAATATCCAGAATGAAGTTCTAATAAAACAAACATCAAAAATCCAGAATGAGGTTCTAATAAAATTAATATCCAGAATGAAGTTCTAATAAAACAAACATCAAAAATCCAGAATGAGGTTCTAATGAAAATTAATATCCAGAATGAAGTTCTAATAAAACAAACATCAAAAATCCAGAATGAGGTTCTAATAAAATTTATATCCAGAATGAAGTTGTATTAAAATTAATATCCAGAAAACAATTCTAATAAACATACCATTCTGAATAAGGTTCTAGTAAAATTTGTATTCGGAATGAAGTTCTAATAAAATTATTATCAAGAATTGAGCTTTTGTAAAATGTATATCCAAAATAAAGTTCTAATAAAATTAACATCCAGAATGAAGTTTTAAAAAAATATCTAGAATAGAGTTATTGTAAAATTTATATCCACAATAAAGTTCTAATGAAATTAACATCCAGAATGAAGTTCTACTAAAATAAACAACCACAATGAAGTTCTATAATATTATTATCTAGACTAGTTGTTGTAAAAATTGTATCCACAATAAGGTTCTAATACAATTAACATTGAGAATGAAGTTCTAATCAAATTAACAACCAAAATGAAGTTCTAAAAAATGATCTAGAATAGTTATTGTAAAATTTGTATCTACAATAAGGTTCTACTAAATTGATATCCACAATAAAGTTCTAATAAAATTAACACCCAGAATGAAGTTCTTTAAGATTCTTTTGAAGTTCTTAAATGTCTAATAAAATTTCTAATAAAATAAATATCCTGAATGAGATTCTCATTAAATTGTCAACAATCACAGAATATTATTAATTATTTAAACACTTTCCCAACCAACTAAAACTCCTGTATGATGTATAAATTGTTCTTGCATGTACATCAAAACTGATTCACATGACAAATGATTACCTACTTTGGAGTGGTTTTGTAGGCACTTCAATCCTGTATATTAATAAAAGGTTTATTAATATCCATTTTGCCCTCAGAAATGCTGAATCTCACCCACTCTCCACATTCAGTGCACGTGGATCTTGTGAGCACTTCTGCTGAAAGGCCGAGCATTCGTTTGCGGTGATGCTAAGCGCTAACCCTCGGGGAGCGCCGTGCTGCTAATCTCCATTTAGAAGTGTAAAGAAGAGTGGCTTTGGACAAGAAGCTAAGCAGAAGCACTTAGCCTCAGCCACCTTCGTCCTCCGAGTTCAACAGAGCATCTCCTGAAGTGCTTCTGAGCAGGAAGGTCAAGCAGATGATGCGGTGTTGGTTTTGGGCTGAGCTGAATCAGCTAAGCTTTACTTTTTTCTGTTTTCCACTCATATTTTTATATTTTAATTGCTGAATTCATTCATTAATATAATTCATACACGACAAAGCCACATGAAGAATGAGGTCACCCAAACCCAACACTTACATAGACACAGCCTTCTATAGAACTGCAAAAATGCTAATGTGGCTAACAGGGAATGAAATGAGCACAATTGGACAGCATCTTTAGCATAGCACTAAGCGTTCAGTCATTAGCAGGAATTGCAGAAGTTTGAAAATCAACTGTGTGGATCAGCACCTCCAAGTCTCCTTCCCATTACTAAGTTGTAGCTATGACTTATCTCAATCTCACACCTTACTAAGTTGTGGCTACGAGCTAATTATCTCATTCTCACATCTTACTAAGTTGTGGCCACAAATGAAAGATCTTGTTCTCATGCCTCACTAAGTTATAACCACAACTTAATTATTACAGCTTATTATGTCATTTCCCCAGCTTACTAATTTGTGGCCACAACTTAAATATCTTGTTCTCATACCTTACTAAGTTGTGGTAATGATGTAATCATCTTGTTTCCATGCCTTACTATGCCATGTCTACTACTTAATTATCTCATTCCCTTTTCTTGCTAAGTTGTGGCCATGACAGAATTATCTCATTCTCAGACCTTACTAAGTCCTGGCCAGAACTAAATTATCTCATTCCCATGCCTCATGAAACCATGATTACAATGTGTTTATTCCATTCCAGCACCTTACTAAGTCATGGTTTTGAGTTATTTATCTCATTCTGATGCCTTACCAAGTTGTAGCTATGACATAATCATCATGACTTATCTTACACCCACACCTTTGTGTGGGAATAAGTTGTAGTCATGACTTAATTATCTTGTTCCCATACCTAAGTCATTGCTAGAATGTTATTATCTCATTCTCATGTATTACTAAATCATGGCAACAGCTTATTTATCTTGTACCCACACCTTACAAAGTCATGCAACTTTGCGACTATGACTTAATCATCTCATTCTCACATCTTACTAAGTTGTGGCAACAACTTAATTATCTTGTTCCAACACCTTTTAAGTTGTGGCTATGACTTAATTATTTCATTTCTATGCATTACTAATTCATGGCTAACTCACAAAATTATGGTTACTACTTGTTTATTTCATTCCAGCACTTTGGTTTTGACTTAATTATCTCATTCTGATGCCTTACCAAGTTGTGGCTGCGACTTAATTATCATGACTTATCTCATTCCCAAACCTTACTAAGTTGTGGCCACAGCTTAATTATTATGGTTTAATTATCTCATTCCCGCCAGCTTACTAAAACATGATAGCTTTATTGTCTCGTTCCCTTGCATTACTAAGTCACAGATAAGACTTAATTATCTCATTCTCATACCTTACTAAGTTGTGGCCAAAACTAAATGATCTCATTCCCATACCTCAGAAAATCATGGTGACAACTTGTTTATTTCATTCCAGCATCTTATTCATTCATGGTTTTGACTAAATTATCTCATTCTGATGCCTTGCTCAGTTCTGGCTGTAACTTAATTATGACTTATCTCAAGTTGTGGCTACAGCTTATTGTCTCGTTCCCCTGCATTATTAAGTCATGGCTAAGACCTATTACCTCATTTTCATGCCTTACAAAGTTCTGGCCATGCATTATGATCCCAGTCCTATGCGTTCGAAAATTGTGGCCATGCATTATTTTTATTAAGAATCATCCACATTATTAATTTTCAAAATGGTTTAGAACAACAACCAGGTAACTAGCTAAAATCTCACTTTTCAACACACCATGCAAAACTAGTAAATGTCAACAATGATGTATGGTTGAATGCCGAGTGGGAACAGCCCGCGGTGTTTCTGCGGTGACTTTATCTGCTTTTGTTGGGAAGAAAAATGGAAACGCCAGTGTTTTGCATCTCGGTTAGTTGAACTCTTCTCCTAATGCTCTGGTTTCCAGCAGTGCTGATGGCTGGTGTAAGGGAAGAAGAAGACGAAGGCTTGAGTGCTCTCTCTGAGGAAAGGGTCCGCCTGCAGTAGTCCCGTTGATCAGATTAATGGGCCGTGCGATGCATCAGTGGGGGTTTTATGGACCTCTGTCTGAACACCTAATGAGATGGTTCCTCCTGCAAAAGCTTTTAGCTCTCCCGGCCCGCAGGTCGCAACCTCGGGAAGAGATGCATTTTGTTGCGTCTTTATTTTTCACGCTGATAATAAATAGGCTTTGTTTTCCCGAAAGAAGAAAACAAGGAGCTTTGACAGACTGTACATTGCTGAGAAGCTCTAGTGATGGACTAGTATATCAAGGTAGCTACAGGTCAAACTCTCAGAAGAAGACAAATCGAGCCTGGCGCTTCAGTCTAAAATCATTGCTCCGTCTCTCCCGCAGCTTTGGCTTGATTTTGTGAAACAAATGGGGTGAAAATGCGGGCCGGGTTTCACCGGTGCATACTCAAGAAGGAGTGCCTTACAGTTTCAAAGATAAAAATGTGCTGTGTACGGGGGAAAAGGCACTGACAGCCTGAACCTGATATGGGTGCATAATTCAAGACAACTGCACAAAGAGCATCGCAATGGATCTGGACAAGATGAGAGGAGACCACTGGAGACTTAAACTCAGTAAAACCCCAGCTGAGGCTGCGTAGTGAAACCAAATCTGAACTACAATGAGAGTGTGCTGTCCAGGGACCTGTCTCACGAACTAGGATTTATTGCTTACCCAGCTAGCATCTTCGTTCCATCTCATGCTGCATGCAGGGCAGGTTACTTTTGGGATTACTGATGGTAAACAATCCAATCGCGGATGAGCTTCTGAGGTGGTTCGCTCCAAGAGAAGAAGGGCATGAAACCACTTGGTTGGTAGATATTCGAGGATAGTCATTCATGTAGGTACTAATGACGTTCATCTGCGGCAGTCAGAAATGACTAAAGATAACGTTAAAGAGGTTTGTAAATTAGCCCAGACGATGTCCAATGCCGTAATATGCTCTGGCCCCACCCCATTTTGATGTAGCGCCGAAATCTACAGCAGGTTATGGTCACTGACCTGCTGGTTGTCCAAGTGGTGCTCAGAAATCAATGTGGGATTTGTAGATAATTGGTCTATTTTGAGGGCAAGCCTGGTCTTTTGAGTCGGGACAGTATCCACCCCTCGCTGGAGGGTGCTGCTCTCATTTCATGTAGCATAGCTTGTACTCTCTCAGATCAGTGTAGGACTGTCAGTCGCTGACAAACCAGGGCCAAGGCCAGGCAGCAGACAAACAGGCTAAACCGACCGTCTGCGAGCTGCCTTGAGGTGCCATAATAGGTTCCACCCAATTGAGACTGCGTCTGTTCCCCGGATAAAACAAAGCATCAAAAAAAGTTTGCTCTATAACTTGATTAATATCAGACCAGTTATACCAGTTTGCAGTGACAGCACCTTTGGTCTAAAACTAGCACTGCTTAACCTAAGATCTCTTACATCTAAAGCCATGCTTGTAAATGAAATTATTACCAATGACTCTACATTAACATGAAGTGGTGACAGTGTTGCCTTTTGCTGTTACAAATGCTTGATGTTCTACATATTTCTTCTCTATGTTTCACCCGTTCATGGTAAACGTCATTGTGCTAGGCGCCGACGAGAGCTGCGAGAGGCGCTTTGACCCCAGTGCCCAAGCCCCAAGCATAGCCAAGAGCCACAAGAATTCGCCTGAAGCTGGCACCTAGGCCACCAATGCCAACAAGAGCTGTAAGAAGCTGCATAAGGCTGTCACACGAGCCCCAAGTGCCGAAGAGAACCGTAAGAGGTGGCACGAGTCCTAAGCAGAACCTCCTAGGTCCCTTTTCCTAATCCGCAGCCACTAAACCACCATGCTTTGGGAGCAGTGATGAGGAGGCAGAGCCACAGGCTAATGAGATCCAGCTGCTGCTAGTTTGGCTTTTCCCTTGCTTGTTGTTTGAAGTGGCTGTCTCCAGCATTCAGCTACACGGTGAGGTCTTGAGTCCTAAACCCTGTCAACAAGTCTGCACAGCCTTCTGTAGACCTGGATGCGGTTTGAGCTGGTTGAGAGTTTTGGGGATATATTTGCAGAAACAATTTGGGTGACTATTGACTTCTAATGTTTGTTAGCTTCATTAGCTGTGCAGCTTCGGTAATAACTAAAGAATTTTGGACATGTCTTGACTACATCTGGGATAAATGGAAAATTCTGTAAATTTTTCATCAAAGCATTCCTTCACATTTATTCCACAGTGTCCTTCTTTTTACTCTTGGTACTCCACTCATGTACCACCTACGGTGTGAGTAGCCCCGGTCCAGATTCACTACTTTATGGAATAACCCTCAGAAGGCACATGACAAGGACAGGCATATCCTGAAGGAACTGGCGAATGAAGCTCTGGCATCTGCAGTGGATCATAACTGTGGATAATCAGGGATGTTCCTCCAATTTACATCTACCACAAAGATGGAAGTCTTGCTAGAAAACTTTTAATGAAAAGGCCTCCTGGACACTCTGGCTGAAATGAGAGATACAAGCAGCACACCAGTGTGAAAAATCGAGGAGAAGCAAGACTGTCATCTGTTTCTGAGCTCTGCTGTGGAGACAAGCGTTTGATCCTGAAAGCATCAAAAGGTGAGGGTTTCCTGGTGGCTCACATCATAGTGCTCACTTCGAGTTCTTCCAGGAATTGGTGCATTCCACCCTGTTGGCCATCTCTGTTCGTCTTCTGCCCCATCAATGCAAAAGGCTGACAGGAAAGTCTAGTATTCAAAGGTATAATTGGGCAAAAATCCCATTTCTCCCTCATCCCAAATGTAGTCGATCATCCTGAACTTAGTCTTTTTAGTTTTAGTACTGTAGCATGGAAGCTTATGTATACCAAACGCTTTTATTATTAGAATGCCAAAAATGCAAATGTAGTTGTACTTTGTACTCTTTACAAGTGTTTTTTTTCTTCATTTTCCAATGCAACAATGTCACACCTATGGTAACCAGTGGCTAAACTGGGATTTCAGTAAAAAATATACTAATAGGGAGAATGCATTGAGACACTATTATGAAATGAAAAATCTGAATAAATTCATTCTCTTATAAATTGCACTTCAGGCATGTCATCATATAACTTTGCACGCGAGCATTTAGACAAATCTGAACTGTTTCGAAACAATAAAGAGGGGTTGATTCCAAGAACACTCACAGTGAAGCATGATGGTGGGAGCATCATGATATGAAGCTGCTTCCCTGCTAACAGTACTGAAGCAAACAGGAATGGAGTGATTTACCGGGGAGATATTAGAGGAGCAATTAATCTCATCAGCCAAGAAACTGAATAGAGGAGAAGATGAATGTTTTAACTCAATACTGGTTTCTGAAAGAAGGTGAAGGTGCTGCATGTCCTAGCCTGACTCCTGACTTCAGTCCCGTTGAAAATTTATGGAAAATTTTGACATTGTGAGTCCATCAGAGGGACCTTCATAACCTTGGGGAGTTGAAGATTCCCAACCAAAACTGAACCACAATGTTGCAAAAAGCTCAATACTTCTTACCATAGAAGGCCCAAAGCTGTAGCTGCCAACAACAGCTTTATTATTTATATTAAAATATTAAATTAAATTTTAATATAAAGTGTAAAAAGTGTAATATTTAAATGTTAAACATAAAGTGGTCATATTTGTGTCTGAATAATAATTCATTTCATTTTTAATCCCGTCTTTGTTTGCATTTGCGAATGCATACTCTTTTGTTCTTATGTATATAAGTAAAAACTCATAAAACGTAATATGTGTAAATCTGTAGAGGATGTATGCACTGAAAATATTAAGTAACAAAAAATGAACATTTCTGAATACTCACTTCCTCTCACCATTTCATGAAAATGTGATTAAAATAAATAGACAGTTCAGCCTTAATGGCTTCATTAAGCCAGTTAATTTACTTGGCTGTTTTTAGCATTTTGGCATCAAATTAGATCAAGATGTATTCTGATTTTTTTTCTGACAAACATGATCAGCAAACTAGAGCCTTTAATGTAGCAAAACAGAACCATTCCAAACAATGACTCACTTAAAATATTATATTAATTATTACAAACTTTTACTTGGTGGTTCGGTAGATACCATTGGGTGGTCACAATTGGTTAAAGCTGTGTGGGTGGGACGATTCACATCAGCCCTGTGATTGGTGAGGATGCTGCTTAAGTAGGCATGGCCCAAGATTAGGACTGACCAGTTTACATTTAATTTTTGCTAAATCCATCAGACATTTAGTAGACATTAGAAAGATATTCACAGGACATACTTTGTACCTGTATATTGTGGCCCACAAGAGCAAGATTAACCTACTTAGAAAGAGACATGGATTCAGGTTCCTTGGGGGTTTGAATGCCACCAACCAGATTTGGAAACATGTTTATTTAACACAGTTTGTTAGCTAGCACAGTCAGTTGGTAAAACAGTAGGTTAAACATCAGTTATGCAAGGTTGTTAAACTGTGTAGGAACCCATTTACGAGGAACAGGTCAACTTTACAAACAAACGCTTGAGTTGCAACAGTTGCATCTGGCCTGCAAACTTGAAGAAGATTGTTTTGAAACAATTTGCATTTCCCTTAAATTACAGTACCGGAGATCAGCTCCATTTGTCAATGACATGAACCAAAGGTCTGGAGTTCCACTCTGGGCCCATTTAACCTAGTAACTGGTAACTGCCTGGGAACGTCTAACCTACAAATGTCCAGTTTGAACACCACCGATTTCTTTTCAAGGTACGAGAGGCATCTAGATGACCGCTAATCAATAACCTCCTCACACAGCAGGTGGTGACAGAGACCCTGCAGCTCAGGGCTATAGGCATCATCAGAAATCTCATGTTATCACCGATAGATCTCTTCTACTCCCCGTCATTAAGAGAATGCCTTTGGCTCTCGGATGCAGTAGCAGTTTTCTCTGGAGATTTGGTCCTGCTAGGGCTTTCCCTGTTATTGATGGAGGGCTACCTCAGATCCACTGGATGTAATACACTGCCATCCTGGGTGACCAATAAAGCGGAGGGGGGCTCACCACGGTTTGATTTATTGAAAAGAGGCTCTAGACCTCCTGAATTACTTTTACCCAGCACCGTTTGTTTTCTCTGTGTGCATGAGCTGGATAGCAAGTGAGGTGGAGGAAGGCGAAATAAAAGCAATCTATAGGAAATACCGGGATTTGGCAAACACAGGTTATGAGGGGGCAAATAAGACAGAGCTTGGAGATAGAGGAGGAAAAGAATCAACCTTTGGACATGAGATATTTTTCCAAGCACAGTCCTAGTTTTCCAAGTAATTGGACAGAGTTGCACATTGGATTTGAAATGAAACAGTAGCTGTGTGATTAAATTGCAGAGTGCCAGCATTAATTTAGGGACATTTACATCTGTACCAGGTGATGCACAGCAGAGATTCATATGTACACTACATTTCCAAAAGTATGTGGACACCCAACCATTACATCTGTATGAGCTTGTTGGACATCCCGTTACAACACCAAGGGCATTAATATGGAGTTGACCCCATTTGCGGCTCTAACAGCTGCCACTCTTCTGTGAAGCTTTCCACAAGACTGGAGTGTGTCTGTGAGAATTTGTACTCATTCAGGCAAAAGATGAGAGGGCCTGGCTCAAAGGTGTTCAGTGGGGTTGAAGTCTGGGCTCTGTGAGGGTCACTGGAGTTCCTCCACACCAAACTGGTCACTCCATGTCTTTATGGAGCTGCTTTGTGCTCAGGGGCTCAGTCATGCTGGAACAGGAAAGGCTCTTCCCCAAACTGCTGACACAAAGCTGGAAGCAGATAACTGTGTAAAATGTATTGTTGTAGCATCAACATCACCCTTCACTGGAACTGAGGGGCCCAAACCCTGAAAAACAGCCCAGCCCAGCATCCCTCCTCCACCAAACTCTACTGTAGGTAGGTAGCTTGCTGGGTTAGTTTTTGCTTGGTGGTTAGCTTTCTTAGTGTAAACTTTCTCAATGAGGGAATATAATTTTGCTAAAGCTGAGTGGGTGGGGCAACTCACATCAGCCTGGCTTTTTACTGTCATTTTGGTGTATGTAGATACATAATTTATTAACTTTTAACTGAAGAAAAGTCAGTTAATATTTGGAAAACATAAGTTAGCTGGACATACCATGACAAGCTAATACACTTTCCATGTCCTTGACAGCCTTGAGGCTGAAGCTTTAGCATTAAAAGTAAAAGCTCCCTCACAGATTTTTTTTTACATGAAATGGTTAAGAATACACTGTCTGATGTCTGAGACATTATTTAATGTAATTTTGACAATTTTGGCCTAAAACATATTTTTGAAATCCATTCATGGTGGAGGGGTGCATGTAGGGCATTGTATGTCAAAACAGTCCCCAAAATTTCGATTTACATTACATATTATATACACATGCCTTACATATGGTTTTAGATGGCAAATAAAATGGCTGTATTTGTGTTGTAGACATGGCAACCCCTGGTTTTAATCACCATTACTATAAAGAAATTTCTACACTCAACCGCATTAAAAGTAGACCAGAAGTAATAGGAAATATGAACACAATCTTTAATAAAATGGTCACGTTTTTGTAATTGTCCCTAAAGGCCATAAACCCATATAATTTGCATCTACTGTTATTGGAAGGGTCAGTTAGCTCAGTACCTCACTTGTCCATTCCCAGCAAGACGTGTATTATAGTCTGAAGAGATCTTGAATGGATGCGGTCATTTCCATTCAAGTGCTGGGAGTTTCCTAGTTTAGCTGAACAGCCTTTGCGCACTTCAACAGGTTTTATTCCCAGCTTATAGAGTCCAGAATGACTTCCCAATGTGGGTTTCCCTAATTATCACTTTAAAACATTGGCTAATTGGAAGTTTAACGCTGGCCCAGTTATCATTTACAGACATGTAGAGGGATGAGGCAGAGCTCATCTGGTATAAGTAGTCTCTCTTGACTCCTGCCCGGCACTTACCAGCTAGTGCGCTCGAGTGCGTCTGATTAGACAGTGAGGCAGCACACGCTGGCCATTAATAGAGCCGTCCTCAAGACCAGCCGTCACTCGGTACATGGTGCTAGCTTTCATTTCTTATGAGCTCCTATACGTGGTCTGGGCAGAGTATTCTTTTAATGGTCACTTTGCTAAGTGAAAGCTAAATGTTTTAAAGACCTGATCATGTTGACTGGCTTCATTTGGACCTCATTATGAATAAAAAAACGAATTGCATAAATTGCATTATTAGCATTAGCATGATTCTAGCCTTACCCACACCTTTTATTGGGGATTCTCTCCAAGTCTAAAGTGATGGTTTGAACAATCAATGCCTGAGCACCTAATTCTGAATGAAAACTAAAGCATGAATCACATTATTAGCATTTGTATGATTTTATTTTAACTAAAATCTGTTACTCGTTGTTAGCCATGATCTGGCTGAAATATCCCTGTATCGCCCACCAGGGCCATTTATGTCACTGGCCAAAATAAAAGGTGGCAGTAGTTAGAATGAGATCATGTTGACTAGGTCCACACATACTGGCCATCACACAACGCGCTGGGGTGTCGCTAAATGTCTAAACGCTCCTGTCCATCTCTTTTGGGTCAGTGGTTTGGCAGTAGCTTGAGTATTCTCACAGAATCAATAAGCATTAAGAAAGAAACAATAAGAAACAATAACCATTATAACTTGAAGCTTGCATTTTGCAGGCTTCATAGCTCAGGAACAGATTAACTTAGATGCACAGAGACAGAGCCCGAAGAACATGCATAGCACATACTGTCAGCTCGTGGTGGTTGTCTTTGTTTCAGAGGGGGGATGAGTAGAGCTATAGAGAGCTGTGGACTGATATCTGTATCATTCTGAATAATAAAAATAATTTCAACAGTACTTCTAGTATTCCTCCCTTGTTGGCTTTCAAAGATTTAGCACTTAGCATGGATCCAAGAGACATTTTGCTAATTTATATATAGGCTAATTATCAAAATCTTTACCTTTTCAGGTCATGGACACTCTAGTGTAACAATTTCTGAACAGATATCTGAGCTGACAACTGATTTCAGCTTGATTAAGCAAAAAATCAAACAGTTTGGAGGCACTAAGTACATTTTTATCAACAAATGGCCAAATTCATGAAGAAAATATTATGATAATCAGATAATGACATTTCAGAATAGCCTTCTTTCTCTTCATACTTTTCTTTCCAGTTGAATGTTCCTTAGTTTGACAGCTGCGTCAAACTAATAGCATGATTAGCATAACAAGCATGACCAGGATATTTTCCTAACATCTTTCATTCTCTGTTAGCCATGATCTGGACAAAGCATCCATTTAATGCCCACATGAGGCATTTGTTTTTACTGGCTAAATGAAAGCTAACAGTGGTCACTAAAGCATGACTGGCATTATTAGCATTGGCCTGATTTTAGCTTTACTGATACTGATCTTCATAGCTGTGGACTGGTCAGACTTTCCTTTTAACTGCAAAGCCAGCTCAGTAGAAAGCTAACAACAGTGTTTTCTTTCAGTAGTGATGTTAGCATTCTGTGTTAGCGATGTTGGTTAGCTCTGCGAATTCAAAGCAAGCTGTGAAAATACTCCGATTTAAGCTCAAGTGAGTGACTCAGGCAGGCGATCCTCCAACTCTGTGTGCTGTAATTACGTCCTTTCCTGCTGTATCTCTGGGAGACACACCTGGTTCAGCCGAGTGAGCCAGGCTTTCCTCCTGGAAGGCCGACGCTACGTTCTAATTGGTGCTGTGAGCTACAGGACTGGAGCTGTTCTGCTCGGCGCGAGACGACGTGTCACGGGAACAAAGGCGAGGCGATCAGGGCCGTAATTACCACTGCTCTCACGGAGGTGACGGCGGCTCCACTAGCAGGGAGCATTGTGGGAAATCCTGATGCGGTTTATCTCCTCTCCGTTCACCAGGAGGACACGTGCTCACCGCGAGAAGTGGAGGAGGCTTAGAGCTTCATCCGAGATAGCCTGCTCACTGACAGCTTCCTGACCATGTGAGCTGACCACAGATATACGCTGCCCTTCAAAAGTTTGGAAACACTTCAAATATGAATCATTTTTGTTTTTTTCAATAATAACAGAATGAATGCTAAAAAATTAGACATTGAAAGATTAAGTGCCTCAAATCAGCAGGGGTTTTCGGGGGGATGGGATGGAAATCTAAAAAATAATCATTAGAATGAAATTAAATGAAAAGAAATAAATCATAAATAATATATTATAATTATTTATCATATCACTTCAATGTCAGGACGTCTGCCTGGAGATTTGACCACCACTTTTGAAATATGGTGTATAATGGATGTTCATTTTCTGATCACTTCATGCTGGATATTGATTTTATTAAAGCTTCATTCTGAAATTAATTTGATCTCAAGTCTCATGAGTTTCATTCTCAATATTAATTTCATTAGAACTTCATTCAGGATATACATTTTTTAAAACTCTATTGCTAATATTAATTTTATTCAAATTGACTTATTGGTAATAACTATTTAAAGCTTTTTCTATTAACTTTACTAGAATTTTATTTAGAGCTTCATTTTAGAGAAATTGATTAGAATTTCATTTTGAACATGAATTTATTAAAACTTTATTCTGGAAATAAAATGTATTAAAACTTCATCCCAGATAATAATTTTATTACAACTTCATTCTAGATATTAATTTTATTATAACATCACTCTAGATATGAATTTTATTAGAAATACATTCTAGATATAAATTTTATTACAAATCCATTCTAGATGTTAATTGTATTAGACATTTAGTCTGGATATTAATTTTAGTATAATTTAATTCTTAATATTAATTTGATTAAAATTCAATTCTTGATATTAAACTTTATTACAACTTTATTATATGTGTTAATTTTATTAGACCTTCATTGTAGATATTAATTTCATTAGAACTTCATTCTGAATGTTAATATTATTAGAACTTCATTCTGGGTGTTAATTTTTTATTAGAACTTAATTTTGAATGTTAATATTATTAGAACGTCATTCTGATATTAATTTTACTTAATCTTTATTCTGTATATATAATAGGATCACCTTTCATTCAGGAATGGAACATCATCCTTTCCTTCCTCCAATCAGAACACTTCTTCTGGTGGACGTTTGTGTATTTATTTATATATTTGTTTGTTTGTTTGTAGTTCAGTACTGCAACCCTTTCAGACTAGGACTGGTCAATAACCTTCACTGAAAACGTTGTTGATTGTTTCTTCAAAGCTGAAGAGCTAATCAATAGGTCAAACACTGACGTGTCCATTAACGGCCTACTCACACTTATTGACACCATTCTGATTCATCATCCAGGCACAGCTGGTTTATAGCAATGAATAGCAAAATATACTCTATGAAGTTCTATTAAATGTTTACAGACCTTTCCATCATCATTGGATGGAGCTTGGAGAACGCACTTGGCTTTATAATGCAGAATCAGGTTCTCCTTCAGAGTCCCAGTATTCACCGTGATATCATACTGTAAATAAATTATGAGAGGTTTTTCTATAAAATGATATGTATGTAAATGCATAAAGCCCCCAGCATTGGGCTGTAGAGCAGTGGAATGGAGTGGTATGTGATGATAGTACCAAAATTCCAAATGTAGAAAAATGTGTGTATATATTTTATCACATTAAAATACATGTGCAATTCGTACGTTTTACATATAGAATTCTAGATGTAAGAAAAAATTATGTACACATATTTTTTCACATTCAAAATATATGTGCCATATATACACCGATCAGGCATAACATTATGACCACCTCCTTGTTTCTGCGCTCATTGTCCATTTAATCAGCTCCACTTACTATATAGGTGCACTTTGTAGTTCTACAGTTACAGACTGTAGTCCATCTGTTTCTCTGATACTTTGTCACCCTGTTCTTCAGTGGTCAGGACCCCCGTGGACCCTCACAGAGCAGGGACTATTTGGGTGGTGGGTCATTCTCAGCACTGCAGTAACACTGACGTGGTGGTGGTGTGTTAGTGTGTGTTGTGCTGGTCTGAGTGGATCAGACACAGCAGTGCTGCTGGAGTTTTTAAACACCTCAGTGTCACTGCTGGACTGAGAATAGTCCACCAACCAAAAATATCCAGCCAGCAGCGTCCTGTGGGCAGCGTCCTGTGACCACTGATGAAGGACTAGAGGATGACCAACACAAACTGTGCAGCAGCAGATGAGCTATCGTCTCTGACTTTACATCTACAAGGTGGACTGATAAAATGGACAATGAGCGCAGAAACAAGGAGTTTGTAGGGGTATAGTTTGTATCTATCACTTCAAAATGCTACAGCTATGTTATTTAGATACTCCATTAAGAGGACAGTAGTATCTTCATCCCACGTTGTAGAAAAAACACATTTTCCTACTAAACAGGTGCTTAAAAGCAAGTGGTAGTCTTTTTTAAACTGAGCTACAAAGCAACTGGCCTCTCAGCGTGAAAGAAGCCTTAGCAGCAAATCCGTTCCCGGGATCGTTCTCTTGGGGTTTGTCTGTTAGTCAGGTTTAGAGGTTCCTGCTAGCTTCCCTGCAGCGCACAAAGCTTTGGCAGAGGCGCCATAATGACAGCGTATGAGTAGTAGGGACTCGCCGTGTCAACTCCCAATTTGTGAAGCTTTTTGAAAAAAGGCCCCATCAGCAGTCGGCGTGCGTCCTGCCAAACGGAAATGTAAATCAAGTTCGGCGAGTACAAACAAGCAAAGCAGGGCATTCCATTCAGATCCTTCTTCCGAACTACACAGAGGCGTCTGGAGAGCGGGCTCGGACTCGGCCGCCGGAAAATGTCATTCTGGAGTTTCTCGCTTTCTTGCCAAGAGCCTGAAGGCCACATGGGCAATAAATGAGTTATAACTGCATACATTTGCAAGTGTTCGGGTGATTAATTATAACAGTGATGCTTACAATAGACCCACTGTGTGGAAATGAAAGGGAATGTGTCAATAATGTAGAGTCCCGACTGATTCCCATTGACCTCCACTCTGTCAAAATTCCCAAGACTTTAAACCAAATAAATGATTCTTTTCTTCTCTTTCTTCTCTTTCTTGACTGATTTCATGCCAACGTCACATCCTTACATGCCCTTCGACTACGACTGTTCCTCCAACCTGGCTTTCTACTGTTGCCAATTTAGGAAACTAGCCAAATTAGCAATGTTAGCATTCGCTAAACCTGCTTTGAATCTAGCTGCGTTGAGGACAAAGCCAGAGAGACAAAATCATCAAGTTAACGGAGTTCGCAATCTTTTTTTTTTAGCTGATTAGTATGAGACAGGAGGTTAGGTTCATAATCTGGCTGCTTAGCAAGCTAGCAGCCTAGGCAAGTAGGAGCTTGCCAGCTACCTGGAGCACAAAGTAAGCTAAGTAGCATGTTGTTGACAGTCCTAGCAAAAAAATAGCCACCTTGGGGCTGCACGAGGTGGATGGTTATATTTTTACACAGTGATATGCCCTGCAAAACTCTGGCTAAGAGCAGCTTTTGCTGGTAGCTGGTTTCAGGGGATGGTCCATATGGCCCCACTGTTCTTTGGTCCCAGGGTTCACTGTTTGCCCATTGAAATGAATTGTTAACAGCCCTATGTTTTCAGGACCCTGTGTTCCCCAGACCATGTGTTCCCTCTTTGTAACTTTGGAAACAACCCTATGTTCTCAGTGTCCTATAATCCTAGGGCCATATTACACTCATTTAATATTTTTAGGAAATAATGTTGTTTTTATGGCCCCGTCTTTTAGCTTCCAAACAGATTTGCTTGTTTAAAACACTCTGGTTGTCCATTTCAGTGAACAAAGAATGAAATATGTTGAGTGATGAAGATATTTACGTGACTTTGTTTGAACAACATTAATGACACTGTGAAACATGAAATCATTGAGCACATCCTCAATGACAATATCTGCGTCCGTTTCTGTATTATTTTTATCATGCCTTTGCCAACTTGCCCTCACTATTTGCCCTTGAGGAATCCCTGATGCCTTAAGAGCTGTTCCATTACAGTTTTAGCTCAAGTGATCCCTTTGAGCAGTGAGGGATCGAGTCGATATGAACTTAAGGGGCAGCCCGAAATCACTGTCGCCCATTAGTTAATGTTTCAAAGCTATGACGTTGAACGTGCTATGTTCCAAATGTAGAACAAATGGCCTCAGGGACATAGAACCCTAGACAGATAGATAGATAGATAGATAGATAGATAGATAGATAGATAGATAGATAGGTAGATAGATAGATAGGTAGATAGATAGACAGACAGACAGACAGACAGATAGACAGATAGATAGATTTATTGATCCCGAAGGAAATTTAGCAAGGAAAACAGGGTCCCAGGAACATAGGGCCCTGGGTAAACAGGATCCTGGGAACATAGGGTAGAATCCCAACTGATTCCCATTGACCTCTACTCTGCTAAAATTCCCAAGACTTTAAACCAAATAAAATGTTCTTTTCTTCTTTTTCTTGACTGATTTCATGAACAAATAGGATCCTGGGAACATAGGTCCCCAGGAAAATAGGATGCTGGGAACCTAGGGCCCTGTGAAAATAGGACCCTGGGAACAATGGTGCCCTGAGAAAATAGGATGCTGGGAACATATGGCCCTGGCGAAACAGGATCCTGGGATAATAGGACCCTGGGAACACAGGGGCTCAAGAGAAAATGACCATGGAAATGTAAGACCCTGAAAACGTTGATGCACTGCCAGTTTCAGATGGTCAAAGATGGTCTTTGATGGTTTAGGTAGTTGAAAAGTTGGACATCCAAGTTTAACTTAACCAAGCTGGTCAACTACCTTGGTCATGCTGATTAACCAGCCTGGGTATAATGATTGACTAGCTTGGTCATGCTGACTGACTAGCTTGGTCATGTCGTTTCACAGGCTTGGTGGTAGACTAGCCAAACCATTGAAAATATACCCCATGCTGGCCAACCGGCTTAAAATGGGCAACCTGTAGTTTTCAGGAAGGCATTCCGACCAAAATGATTGGCATGTTGAATCTTGTGATTCATCCAAACACAACTCATTTGCTTATTGTATTCTTCTGGGTTATAAATAATGCAAAGGCAGATCATAATTAGCAAATGATCTATTGCACTGGCCTCAGACACACATACTTAAGTACACCAGGACAAAACGACAGAGACGGAGAGAAGAAAGAATCAGCCGTGCTGAATATTAATTTATAAAGAACAGAGATGTTCTCGGTAAAGACTCCTGACGTTTTGTCACAGCGTTTATCCAGCAGGAGGGGTGAGAGGCCTCCAGGTTTGACAATCGCATTTTCTTATTGTCACAACAGTTTTAGGCCTACTGCCTCAGCGCGGCCTCCCTCGAGTTAGCAGAGTCAGCTCCGGTCCTGTACGGCTCCAGCAAAGTCAATTTAGACACTGAGTGCTCATCTCCAGTATCTTCTCTCCTGACAGGATCGCTTTCTTCTTTTTCGTCCTGGTGTTCTTCTACAGCCTCAGAAGGGACTTCCAATGGACCCATCTTCCTCTGTCTCTGTATCTTTCTTTCTCTCTCATTGTCTCACTTTCCTTGGTGTCTTTGAGGCTGCTAACTGAAAAGGTCATTGACAAGGTAACATATTCGTCTCATTATCTCCGGCATTACAAACACAATGACAGATTTGGTCATCAAATCCTTATATTTCCCAGAATATCCAACATGTTCCCCTGTCTTTCCTGCCATTTGTTAGCACTAGCACTGCATTCAGTCTTCCCTGATCATTTTCCTCTCACTCTACACTGCAAAGAGACCTAGTTAACACAGCCGCCACATTAATAAGCATATATTTCCTTATATCCAATACAAATGTCAATATATGTGATGGCTTAGCACTGAAATTCCAAACATATGCCCTAATATCCAAAATATATGTGTAATATCTGTCAATGTATGTGATGGCTTAGCACTGGAATGCCAAATATGTTTCCTAATATGCAAAATATACGTGCAATATATGCCAATCTATGTGACAGCTTAGCACTGAAATTCCAAATATATTTACTACAATTTTTTTATATAGGTTTGGTTGAATAGTATTTCCTAAATATATATATATATATATATATATATATATATATATATATATATATATATATATTTTATGCTGATGTTCAGTAAATATATTTGGAATTTGAGTGCTAAGGCATCACATTTAATGACATATATTGCACATATATTTTAAGCATATGTATATATATATTTTTTTTCATATATGCCTGGAAAGCCTAAAATAATCATTTAAATGTCGCAAGATTACACATTACAAAATATTCTTCTAAAATTGCTTGCAGTACACATTTACACCAGAGAGGTCTCCAAATCCCCTAAACTTACATAGTGTAGCTTCAAAACAGAAAAAGTAAAACTTGTCAGAAAGGTTAAAAAAGCTAAAAAGGCCCGTTTTTTCTTTTAACTGTCTTGAGAGAAATATCTCAGTATGTCCAGCTGAATGGGTAGTCACCCTGGCGCTGGCTGCGCATTGCTTTGGATAAAAGCATCTCCAAAAAAAATTCCCTGTGAGGTGCCATCCCTCGCCTTCGCTAGCATACTCCGCAGGTTTCGGTCACCCCAGCAGGAGCCCCACTGACTCATTTCGCTGCTATGACTCCTCGTTCGCCCAATTAGGCCGCGTGGTGCTCTCTCGTAAGGCCTGCCGCTCACGACTCAGCTAATGAAGGCGCTTTGTCATCGTGGCCGTATGTTCTGTTATCTGCACAACAAAACGGCTCCAACAGAGGCTTTTTTTTCCCGTCTCCTTTGATGCTTTTCATTTTTAATTCAGTGATATCACTTTTTCAAAAAGGTTTAATTATGAGACCAGAGAATTTTTGATTTTTGAAGTCATTGCCTCGGGTTCTTAAAATGAGACCAAGCTCCTCTTTCACAGGGCTTTTATATAATAAGAATTCCATTTCTTCATCCCCTGAAAACGGTGGTTCCTCATTTTATTAGGCATAGTACCCTTGTATTTTGTCTTGTATTTACTTTTCTATTCCTGAAGTCCACTTATTACGTTTGTGTGAGTTTATGGGTTCATATTTTTCATTTTTTCTTGACTATTTTCTATCCTTTTAGAACTAAACAGGCTGGTTTTCTTACTTATTGTGCCTTATATATATATATATATATCTCCCAGTCTTGCTTGATATAACTCTTCAGCTGCTCAACAGTCTAGGTTCTCCATTGTCATATACTTTGCTTTATAATGCACTACATATTTTCATTTGGAGACAGGACTGGACTACAGGTAGGTCAGCACTTGCACTCTCTTACTATGAAGCCATAGTGTTCCATCATGTAGAATGTGGCATTGCATTGTCTTGCTGAAACAAGCAAGGACGTTCCTTAAAAGGACGTCATCTAGATGGCAGCATGGCGCTTTCACAGATGTACAAGTTACCCACTAACAATCATGATAACGTGACAGATGCTGGATTCTGAACTTTATGCTGGTGATTGTCTGGATGGTCCTTTTTCTCTTTGGCCCGAAGAATAAATTGTCCAATATTTGCAAAAACAAGTTGAAAGGTGGACTCATCAGACCACAGCGCACGTTTCTACTGTGCATCAGTCCATCTAAGATGAGCTTTAGCCCAGAGAAGTCGGTGGTGTTTCTGAACGCTGTTGAAATATGGCTTTCGCTTTGCATAATACAGTCTTACCTTCCATTTGTGGCATAAAACTGTTTACTGAAGGTGTTTTCCAACGTATTCCTGAGCCCATGTGGTTATATTCACTACAGAAGCTTGTTGCTTTTTAAAGCAGTGGCGTTTTAAGAAGGTCATGGACTGTAGATGGTTAAATCTCTAAATTCCAACTGTCCGTTGAGAAACGTCATTTTTGAACTGGTGGATTAGTCGCTAATGCAGATTTTTTTTACCAAGTATCAAATGAACCTTTCATATACGCTCCTAATATATCCAATCATGATTGAATCACTTGTTACCTATTTACCAGTTTACCTGTGGGAAAGTTCCATTAGCATTTTACTTACCTTACTGTCACAACTTTCTGAAACTGAGTTCATAAATTAGATCTATTTTGATTGGCTGACCCAATCAAAAAGAAGTCCAGGCTGAAACACTCCTTATAACGTCAGAGCGGGTGGGGCTAAACTGCTGTAGGCCAGATAGTCAGATAGTCAGATATATATAAAGGAGTTGTTACTCCTTGTTTTCATATATCGACTGCATGGACTGGACATTTTGAAACTTCCCCAATTCCTTGCCTGTTGGGACTGTATGAACCAGTGGTGGACCTTCTAGCTCCATGTATGTCTGTTTCAGTGACCACAGCTGCTGAAACAGGCTGCTAATCACAGCTTCTGCCGCCCACAGGCCTGAAGCCCACGAGACACAGGACTGATCCTCTGTTTCACACCCAAACGCTCCACATGGGGGAGGACGCTGGGGAACACAAAGAACAAAACAGATGATTAAGCGACGCCTGACTCGCTCTGACACCCGTCACATATTAGTCAGCAGCGATAGAGGCAAGATGAAGAGATTTATCAGAGACAGGAGGCCAGACCAGAGAGGACTTCACAGGTCAAGCTGAGGCGAGGCACTTACCTGACTAACTTTTATGGCCATTCTAAATAGATGTGTCTCATTTAATGCAATTTCAGCTTTCTTTAATTATTTATATTATAGCTTCATACTGGAATTGGGAAATCGCTTCTTTCCAACACTATGGGGACGCGTACCCTCCCAAACCTCTTTAGATTAAGACCTTGCCTGCAGGCAGGGTCCAGATGGATTCTGATTGGGCTTGGGGATTATCTGTTTAAATCCTTTAATGGATTTCTGCACGAAATAAAAGAACATCCAGCAAATCAGAGATATCAGACTGAAGATGCCAGTGTTTCATATTACAGCAGATTAGATGGGGAACACTGCTTTCGCTGGTAGAGCCAAGGCGGCCAGGATGGACACTGAACCATTTCTCTAATACAAATGAAAATTGTCTCCAGACTTTTAGGTTCCAGGTTTTTACTGCAGAGGTTCTCCTAGATAATATCTTATATGACACGTAAGTTATATCTTATGTTTTTCTATTTAATAAATACTCTGAAATACACTGACTTGTCAGGTTATGGTAACCTAAAACACTGTTTTCACAATTGCAATAAAAGGAACAAAAAATAGCATATAGGCTGAATTTACAGGTACAAGATCTTGGATCACCAATGGCATAACTTTTAAATGGGGAATTCTGTAATTGTTTTTTTCAAAATTGCTACGTAATAAAATGATTAATATGTAAACAAAGGCATTCAGAGTGGTTTGGTGTGAAATGCTCCATTCTAGAGTCAGAACTTTTCACAGTGGTGGTGATAGGAACCAGACGTCCACCTCTAAAAGCTCCCTCACAGAAAGTTCCTACATGAAATGGTTATGAATTCACTGCCTGATGACTGAGACACTGTTTTATGATAGTTTTGAGAAGATTTTGGCCTTAAACTCCATTCATGGTGGAGGGATACATAATATGCAAGGCGCTGTGAGGCAAAATAGTCCCCAAAGAAAACGTATTATTTCAGATTTTCCACTGTTTTCCATCATCAACATTCCATATAAACTCAGAAAACTCGTGTAGGTTCACTGGTGGTTCTGGATAGTAAATAAAATGTCTATATCCGTGTTGTAGTCATGGCGACCCCTGGTTCCTATCACCACCACTGTAAAGACATCTCAACCATTTCACACCAAACCACTCTGAATCTCTCTGTTTCCATCTCACACACTGAATTATGAAGGCTATCCCAGCAGTCTTTGGGCGGAAGGCAGTAGTGATGGAAGACATATATATATGTATATTATATATATTTTATATATATTATACATATTTCAGCCTTACACTGGAGGCACAAACCCACCTTTCTGAACAGGGGATTTTATGTGAACAGTAAGGAAGGCCTGAGAGTTTCTTTTTCATCGCTTAAGTGAAACAGGTGCAGTAGGAAACATGCTGTGAGGACACACAGGAGAGGATAATCCTTTTCTTCTGAAGAATGGTGTACAGAAAGAGGGGTTGCCGAGAGGCTTTTTGGAAGCTTAAAGCTTGGAAAGCATTCGTTTCGGAGTCTGTAGGAGGGGTGCTGTTTTTCTTTCGGTGGCCGTGTACAGCATTGTATGCTGGTGTTTAAAAGAACACTTCAGTTCTACTGAAAAAAAAGAGATTTTCAGATTAGGATATTTTTAAGTGCATTTGTGGAAATAAGAACCATTTTATTCTGTTCATTTTAATCATTAAATTCTGCTCTCTTTTTTATGTTGGGTGACAAACTGCAACCACAAGATTTTACACAACCATCCATCCATCCATCATCTAAACCGCTTATCCTTCTGGGTCACGGTGGGGTGCTGGAGCCTATCCCAGCTGTCATTGGGCGGAAGGCAGGATACACCCTGTACAGGTCGCCAGTCCATCGCAGGGCGATTTTACACAACCATAGAGCCTATAGGGGAAAAGTGCATTTGGGCTTTTTGAACTGTTCATAATGCAGTTTTTGTGATCGTTGTTTTCCCCAAGCAAAATATATATATATATATATATATATATATATATATATATATATATATATATATATATACACACATACTAGCAACCACCTGGAGTACCATAGCAATGGCTTTGCAACACCTTAGCAACCACCTGGGATAATAGATCAATAGTCTAGCAGCTATGTGGGATAACAGAGCAATGGCATAACAACTGCCTGGAATATTATAGCAATGGCTTGGCAACACTTTAGCAACCACCTGGGATTCCATAGCAATGGCCTAGCAACAGCTTAGCAACTACCTGGGATTCAATTACAATGGCCTAGCAACACCTTAGCAACCACCTGGGATTCCATAGCAACAGTCTAACAACACCTTAGCAACTAACAATAATAGTCTAGCAACACCTCAGCAATTATGTGAGATAAGAGCGCAATGGCCTAGCAACACCTTAGCAACCACCTGGGATTCCATAGCAATGGTCTAGCAATATCTTAGCAACAAGAGTCAGTATTAGGCTACTCTGCGTATCTCTGGATTTGTATATACATTTGATTTACATCATTATTTTGATGTAATTACTTTTTAATTACGTACTGAGTATCATAATGAACTGGGTCTAGATTTGTATTCAGTACAGACAGGTTCAGATTTTCTATTTTTATGGACACCAAAAGGTCAAAAACTGTTTTTTCTAAAAACAAGGCTGTACACTCTGTTTTTTATTTTTTTTTGGTCTGGATTGAAAGTTTACAATCTGCAGGGCTCAGCCAGCCTAATGAGACTGAAGAGGGAAACCCCCGCGGCTTCGCGGGGGGGTCACTATCTGGCAATTTGTTCAATGAGGGAGAGATTTTCTTTCAAAAGCCTCAGCGTAATGCTGAGATTCCATTCAGTGAAAATGAGATTTTGCAGCGGACGCTGTCTCTGTGTGGAAACGCCTCACTGTGATGAATTACCTACTTATGCTCTATTTGACTGATTTATACGCTATAAAAACATCTGCATACTTCAGTGTTTAAGATGTAAACTGTGTAAACAGAGTGGTTTGGTGTGAAATGGTTCAGATGTCTTTACAGTGGTGGTGATAGGAACCAGGGGTCGCCATGACTACAACACAAATATAGACATTTTATTTACTATCCAGAACCACCAGTGAACCTACACGAGTCTTCTGAGTCTATATGGAATGTTGATGATGGAAAATAGTGGAAAATCTGAAATAATACGTTTTCTTTGGGGACTTTTTGCCTCACAGTGCCCTGCATGTATCCCTCCACCAGACTGTGGAAGCCTGAGAGTTAATAGGTTTCTTTCCCATACGCTACAAATGTGGCACATATAGATGATGCTCTTAATCAAAAGTTTGCCAATGTTTGGAAAAAACAATGTTTAGAAAAAAGACATAACGAGCCAGAAATGAGGCGCCTTTACACCTTTAAGATCTGGTGGAAAGAGAGCGGTTCCCCTGGACGGCGTCACCTTTTGGAGATAATTGCCCGGCTCTCCTTGCTGAAGCTCCTTCGCAGAGTGTAATTAGAGCGAGCCATCGATAACGCACCTCCACAGAGGGCATGGCAACAATTCCCATAATGCGCATATGGATTTATGACTGTGTCACAAACACGACAATTTGTAGCGCCATCACAACAGCCCAAGGGTCGGACACGGCCGATTCATCAATACCGCCAAGATAAACAGAGAAGCGGAAGAAGCAGGATGGAATATGAGCCTTTTTAAAGCTGTGTTTAGTACTGGAGCAAGGTTGGTGTTTCCAATAAAGCGGCCAGTGAGTGGACAAACAGGGTAGGTGTTTTTAATATAGTGGCCACTGAGTGGAAGCACAAGGTGGGGGTTTCTAATAAAGTGGCCAGTGAGTGGAAGCACAAGGTGGGAGTTTCTAATAAAGTGGCCAGTGAGAAGAAGCACAAGGTGGGTGTTTCTAATAAAGTGACCAGTGAGGGAAAGCACAAGGTATGTTTCTAATAAAGTGGCCAGTGAGTGGAAGTACAAAGTAGGTGTTCCTAATAAAGTGACCAGTGAGTGGAAGCACAAGGTAGGTGTTTCTAATAAAGTGGCAGTGAGTGGAAGCACAAAGTAGGTGTTCCTAATAAAGTGACCAGTGAGTGGAAGTAGAAGGCAGTGTAAATGAACAGGAGGTCAGAGGTTTATTATAAATGGCGAAACATTCCTACAGCCTGTGAATCAGCTTGTTATTTTCCCTCCAAACTTACTGGACCCAAGTGTGCATTAAAGACAAATGTGAGTCAGAAATGTGTCCATTGCTGAAGGTCAGAGAGCCAAAGCATCTGTGGCTGTAATATCTGAACATGCTGCAAGATACATTCCTTCAGAAAAGTCATAAATGACTCCAAGGTTAGAGTGGCACTCTGAAGCTGTGATGGCTTCCATAGCAGACAATATTACTCATCCAGCCACTGAGGGCAACTAGGAGAGACATATGGACTCGCTCTCATATATGTGTTCCTATATATATTTCGCAGTCAGAGACCTCCCTTCATTTATTTAACTTCCTCTCAAAAAGTACATTTTTCATTTTTCAGGATGTATTTCTGAGGACATTAGATATGATATAATCCACTTATATAAGGAAGGAGAAAGTCAAAGGAAAAAAAAAATGATGAAAAGTTAAGGAAAAAAATGGCACTCCTAGCAACCACCTGGAATACCTGGTAAACCACCAGAACAACAAAAAGCTAAGCAAGGCTGGACTAACAAATGATAACGACTACAAAGGGACTAAAACAAAGACTTGGGTGAAGAGACAAATGACAGAGGGTCAAGCAAAGAATGCTTAAACCAATGCTAAAGCTAATGCTAACACCAGTGTAAAGACAGGTGCCAACATTAACAATACAAAGAACAGTGTTTATGCTAATGCTAATACCAGTGCTTAAACTGGGCAACAAATAGAAACAGAAATTAAAGGGGACATTTTCAATATTTTAAACATTGATAAAAACATTCATTTTTTCTCAATAGTAAACTAATAACAATATGTTGAGAGCATTCAAATCTAGCTGCCAAAAAACCTCACACTGCCCCTCATACACATCACATAAGGACTTGTACACATACTAGCATGTATATAAACGCATATTAGCAAGCACCTGGGATACCATAGCAATGGCTTGGCAACACTTTAGCAACCACCTGGGATAACAGAACAATAATCTAGCAGCTATGTGGGATTACAAGGCAATGGCATAACAACTGCCTGGGACACCACAGCAACAGCCTGGCAACACCTAAGCAACCACCTGGGATACCATAGCAATGGCTTGGCAACATCTTAGCAACTACCTGGGATTTCATAGCAATGGCCTAGCAACACCTTAGCAACCACCTGGGATTCCATAGCAACAGTCTAATGTAAAGACAAATGGCAACACTAACAACGCAAAGGTCAATGTTTATGCTAATGCCAATACCAATGCTAAATCTAAGCAATAAATAGAAACAGAAAATTAAAGGTGATATATTTGATATTTTCAACATTAATATAAGAGCAAACAGCTGTTTTCTGTGTAGACACATAGTGGAGTAATAGCGAGATGAGCACAGAATTAAGCCACGCCCCCTGTGTGTCTGCTGCAGTCCTAATCCGAACTTCTCTGTTTTTTGTTTTGATAGCTGGGATGCCTGCGCGTTCAAGTTAGTCTCGCCCTGTGAAAACGTCGGCCCTGCCTACATTTTCTTTAGCCCTCCTCAAAGAGTGACTGCCCACACAGTGTACATGCACAGTTTAAGGCGGAACGGGAAAATTCGAACAAGAAGCTGAGGCACCTGAATGTAGTCTAGCTGCTGCACCTTTTAAGGTGGAACGGGAAAATTCGAACAAGAAGCTGAGGCGCCTGAATGTAGTCTAGCTGCTGCGCCTTTTAAAGTGAAACGGGAAAATTTGAACAAGAAGTTAGCAAAAAAAAAAAAAAGAACCTGACTTCAGCCTCACTGAGAGTAGAAATGCCTGAAAACAGATGAGGAGGTCGCTCCTGCTGGTGGGCAACATTAAATTATTTATGCTGTTTGACAGAATCAATAGGCCAGTATTGTTTTGTCCTGTTTGCTAAGGTTTGTGATAGCAACTGGTTAGCTTCACAGCAGCAACTGTAGCAACAGTTTGCTAACCCACAGCCTAGCTAACATCAGCTACATTACTGCTTCACTCTAACATGATATTATGGTATTTGTACAAAGTTTGTGAAGGGTTTTATGGCCGTGAAGATCTGAAAAAGCACATTGGCCTCGACAGTGCATGTCCATGAAATTGGGGGCGGAGTTTCTGAAGGAGCACTGAAGGGAGGGATGTATGCTGTTGAGTTCAAATATCATCAGTTGCTCTCCAGAATCGTATAGTGCTCCTATAAACCTTGACTATAAGGCAAAGAAAACAGTACAAAACTGAACATGTTTGGGATTACTTGGATTGTGAGACCAACTTCTAAGACTGAACTTTAGAGGTGGGTTAAAATATCCCTGCAAGTCGGGACAGTTTTGGTGGTCTTCCAGATCTTGCACAATTGTTGGTAATTAAATCAATGAAGGGTGAAAATTTAAAGTGGTCTTGCTGTTTCTCTTAGTTATTCATTTCTCATCACTTTGTCTCAGCGTGTGATCGTTCTAGCTGGGTGTTTTATTGCCTCTTTTTATATCTTTATTACTCCCCCATTGTCCATCTCTTGTATTATATTATTACTTTATTTACGCTTTTTATTCACTTTAGTTTCTTTCGCCTCCACACTTTGCTCTCGCAATCACCCTGATTTAAATTCATCTTGGTCTCATCTGTCCATGAGACCTTTTTTCCAGAACTCTGCAAGCTCTTTGTAACCTGACCATCTGGTTCTTGTGACCAATAAAAGGGTTGCGTCTTGCTCTGTACTTCTGTTCCTTCTGCGAAGGCTAGGCATTGACAAATCCACATCTGCTTCCTGTAGAGTGTTTCTGATCTATCGGTGAGGTGTTTGGGGGGAGATTTCTCCTCATTATAGTGAGAATTCTGCTTCCATCAGCTGTGGATGTCTTCCTTGGCTGACCAGTCCCTTTTTGGGAACTGAGCTCACCAGTTCTCTCTTTCTTCTCAGTAAAGTTCCAAACTGTTGATTTTGGTATGTCTCAGGTTTGGCCCACATCTCGCACTGCTTTATTGTGGTTTCTCAGCTTCATGATCTTTTCCTTGACTCTGGTCCTCATATGGACAGCCAGAACAAGCAGACTCCAAAGGTGACCAAAAGCCTAGAATCAAGATTAGATGGTCGCTGTGGCACAAAACCTTGTCCACTTTTGTTGTTTTTTACTTTTTGGCCTACTTGAAAGCTCCAGTTACCCTTTGCATTGTGTTCAAATTTCATGACAAACAGACCAACAAAAATGGTCCAACTTGAGCCAGTTGGGTTATCCAGGGTCACCAGGGTATCTAGGGTTAGGTCAGTGCTGGGTATATTCTAGGTAGTTTAAAATATCAATATGGGTGATTTACATAATCCAGCACTGGGTCACTGCATAACAGAACACACTCGATTAAACTGACCCAGTATCACTGAGTTACACAAAAAACCCAACAGGCCCGGTCATTAGATACTATTGCAACCACTTAGCAGTGCTCTAGCAACCATCCTGAACACCATAGCAACAGCACAACAACCACCAGGGATACAATTGCAACTGCTTAGCAAAACCCCTGCAGCCACCTGGAAGACGAGAGCAACTGCTTAGCAATCAAGCCTCTGTTAATATTTTAGCTTTTTAGCTTACAGCAGATATTCTGGCATGTGTTTTTAACCTGTAAAGAGAAGATCGCAAAAGTGAGATAAAAAGTTATTGTGACACAGTCACTATGTTTTTTGTTGTGTGTCTGTTTTTGAGCGATCTTCTCTTTACAGGTTGAAAAAACAACATACCAGAATATTTATGACAAGCTAAGAAGCTTACATATCAATAAAAGTTTGATCTTAATTGAACAGTTTGTCACATTGTTTTTAGGAGTCCTATTAGGCTACTGCTGTGATGATCAATCTTACTAAATGATCAATGTTAGTAGAATGTTACTAAATTGTTGCTAGGGTTTTGCTAGGTAGTTGCTCTGGTGTTCCAAGTGGCTGCTAGGGTTTTGCTAACTAGTTGCCCTGGGGTTCCAAGTGGCTGCAGGGGTTTTGCCAGGTAGTTGCTCTGGTGTTCCAAGTGGTTGCTAGGGTTTTGCTAGGTGTTTGCTCTGGTGTTCCAAGTGGTCACTATGGTTTTGCTAGGTAGTTGCTCCGGTGTTCCGGGTGGCTTCTAGGGTTCTGCTAGGTGGTTGCGCTGGTGTTCCAGGTGGCTGCTAGGGTTTTGCTTGATAGTTGCCCTGGTGTTCCAGGTGGCTTCTAGGGTTTTGCTATGTGGCTGCTCTGGTGTTCCAGGTGGCTGCAGGGGTTTTGCTAGGTGGTTGCTATGTTTATCAAGGTGGTTGCTCTGGTGTTGCTAAGCAGTTGCAATTGTATCCCCTGTGGTTGCCGTGCAGTTGCTATGGTGTTCAAGGTGGTGCTAGAGTGCTGCTAGGTGGTTGATATAGTATTTCTGGTGGTTGCTAGGGGGTTGCTGAGTGGTTGCTATGGTAAGAAATAGAAAATAATATAAATTTGTAAAAAAAAATAAAATAAAAATCAAACATCTCACAAGGCATCACAACAAAATAGTGAAATATAACCCAGTGCTGTGTCCAATTTACCATATTTTAGGGTAACTCTAATGACCTGGCCTGTTGGGTGTTCATATAACTCAATGATGCTGGGTCAGGTTAACCCAGTGTGTGTTCTGTTATGAAGTGACCCAGTGCAGGATTATGGAAATCACACATATTGGGTTGTTTTTAACCCAACGTTTTGACATATGAAATTTTGTTCTGTATGTGCACTAATGACATCTTAATAATCATAAGTACCTGTAAAGCTCTACATCCCAAACAATATGGTCTGGTGGTGGGGTTTGGGTGGGGGTGGGTGGGTAATAAAAAGTATATGAAAATTATGGATGGCACTTTGGTGTCCAAAAGTCTGACAGGACATTGAAAACCTGGGGTATTTTTCATATAAATCTGGAAATAAACACCAGAAAGGTTTAGAATTTAGGAAAGATAATAAAGATAATACAAAATAAGACAAAATAGATCACTGTTACTTAAATTTGAGCAAATTTGTGAAATTGACCATGTATTAAAGGTCAGATTCTCATGTATAGATGACTCTCAGGTGCATTTGTGGAGTTTGAGTGTCATTAGGCCAAAGGCAGAGATCCCAGATACTAAAAAAAAAAATCAGAAATTCATGTCAAAATTTCAAAAATTCTACTTTTTCACTCAGATTGTTATCCTGATAATGTCTTTTGTAATGACAATAATTGTATTAAACTAGAAAATAATGCGAAACTGAGGCAGGGTCTCGGGTTTGGGAGCCCACTGTATGTTTAACCGTGACTGCACTTGCACATATAAACACACTCTCACTGTTAAGTTCCCCCAGTTCCACTCGAGCCGACTCCAGCTGCCACCAGCCAATAGTGGAGCGAGCGAGTGTTGCCATGGATACAGCCTTCCGCAGGCTGAATCAGTTATGCAGTGTAATGCTGGCACACTGACAACACTGCAGCGAGCTGTTGCTTTACTCACTCACACACACACACACACACACACACTGTGAGAACTCTTCGGCTAATTATCGCCCCGCCGCTCCATGTGCAGGCACACGTAAAGAAAGAGCCATTGATCCAACAGCTGAATACGTAAATAAGCCTCATAATACCAGAGATAGATGCGGATTCGGCAGCTCACCACATCCCGAATTCATTACCTGGGCTTACAGTGAGGAGCTCTGCTCAGCGATCACGTCACGCGCCCCGGCTAATCACACAAAGAGGATCTTTACGACGGAGCCCAGAGTTTAGCACTTCACTGTTAACGTCAGCTCAGGAGCCCGACTCCAAGTCTGGAGTCGCTATTATCATTCGCTGCACGTCCGGTTTACGTTCCCTCCTTACTTCAGTGTTTTTACACTTAACGTGGCTAATGGTGAATGCTAATGTGGATGGGATCAAGCAAACTGACCACCTTCTGCCCACTGTTAGCCACGTCAGCAATGTTAGTCCTTTTCCCTTTTATTTCTGAAAATAACCCTTGTCACTTTGCTACACATTCAATCTACATTCTGCATTTATTTCAGTGTAGTAACATAATGTGGCTAATGTTGAATGCTAATGTGGATGGGATCACGCAAACTGACCAGCTTCTGCTCACGGTTAGCATTATTAGTCCTTTTCCTTTATATTTCTGAAACTAAAACGATCGTTTTGCTATTTATTACATTTATTTTCTGTCTTTATTTCAGTGTAGTAACATAATGTGGCTAATGATGCTAATGTGGATGGAATGCTAACTGAAGAACCTAGCTTTGCTTCTGCTCGCTTAGCCACGTTAGCATTATCAGCCCTTTAACCCTCAGAAGTCACCCTAAGAAAAGGTTCCTCATGGGTTCTTTGGTTAAGGTAATTGTTCCATACAGACTTATTGTTATATAGAACCATTTGTGCTAAAACTGACTGTTGTTTTTGTTATTTTTTCATACATTCAATCCACATAATGTGGCTAATGATGAGTGCTGATGTGGATGGGATCATGCTGATGGACCACGCTAGCTTTGCTTCTGCTCACTGTTAGCCACGTTAGCATTATTGGTCATTTATCCTTTGGAAGTTTGGAAGCATTATTTGTTATTTTGCTATACTTTTAAGTTATATTCTATAATTTTTTCAATCTCGTAAGATAATGTGGCAGATGGAACTGCTTATGTTGATGAGTTCATGCTAACTGAACATGCTAGCTTCAGCTCACTGTTAGCCATGATAGCATTATTCATCTTTTAAACTTTGGAAATCAGCCTAAAAAAAGGTTCTTCATAGGTTTTTTGGTAAAGGTGATGGTTCAAAGAACATTTGAGTGCATAAACATTTTTTTTGCATGGATGGTTCTTCTTAAAGATCCTGTTGTAAATGGTTCTTTAAAGAGCCTTTTCAAAAACGGGTTCTATATAGCAAGAAAAAAGGGTTCCGCTGTCATTAAGTCATGGTACTATGTAGAACCATTAGCATAGTTAGGCCTGTAACCCTTGGAGGTTTAGTTACCCTTGTTGTTTGCTATATAGTCCATTTACAATGCATTACTGTTCCAATGTATTTACATAATGTGGCTACAAATTAGTGCTAATTTGCTCAGGATCATGCTAGGTTTGTTTTTGCTCAGCCATGTTAGCATTAGCATCCAACAAGGTTAATGCCATGTTGCTGTGCTATTTAAACGTACACTAATTACACAATTCCATAGTTAACTGTGTAATGAATTATGTTTACATTCAGTGAACATTTTATATTGTTTCAGTGACCAAAACTGGAGGAAAAAGTGATGTTTTTCTGCCTCTACTTAGAAAAATAAACATATTATTGACTGAAATCTGCAACTCCATCAGCCACTTATGAGAAGTTATTAATATGATATTCTAGTACGCTTATAAGACAAATCTGTTTCATTCTTTCTGGTTTCACCTTCAGCTGTCATGTCCAGAGATGGCTGATTTATCCGCAACGTTTTCCAAAACACACAGGGCCCTGGGGGGCAGCCTCTGACTCATGTGTTATATGGGGGTCATAAGTTATTCAATAATGAAGTGGGAAAATCATGTCCTCCCCCATCTGGAAAGCAATTTATTTCAGCCCTGTGAGGAGCAGGGGAGCCTAACGCCTAACAAGAGAGAGAGAGAGAGCATGCGATCCATACATTCTCTATACAAGCAAACGTATTCCACCCACTCAGGCCTGTTAGGACAACACCAGTGGGACTGCGGATTCAGGGGCTTAATATAAGGGGGGACTGGGGGAGCAACATTTTCACATTCAGCTAATGGAAGAATAAAGAATGAGTAATGAACAAAAGAAAAAGCATTCATCAACACATTAAACTGCAAAAATGCCTTTAGAGGGCAGTAGAGAGTAATGTTTGTTTATGGTTGTTAATGACGCCTTTAGGGGGCAGCACTGAGCGCCGTTTGTTTATTTGATGGTTGTTAATGACGCCTTTAGAGGGCGGAGCTGAGCGACGTTTGTTTATTTGATGGTTGTTAATGACGCCTTTAGAGGGCGGAGCTGAGCGACGTTTGTTTATTTGATGTTTGTTAATGACGCCTTTAGAGGGCGGCGCTGAGCGACGTTTGTTTATTTGATGGTCGTTAATGACGCCTTTAGAGGGCGGCGCTGAGCGACGTTGGTTTATTTGATGGTTGTTAATGACGCCTTTAGAGGGCGGCGCTGAGCGACGTTGGTTTATTTGATGGTTGTTAATGACGCCTTTAGAGGGCGGCGCTGAGCGACGTTTGTTTATTTGATGGTTGTTAATGACGCCTTTAGAGGGCGGCGGCCACTCATATTTGTTTATTTGATACTAGTTAATAAAGCAAAAAACACTTTTGAGACACATCAAAGTGCAATAATACCTTTAGAGGGCTTTCGACAGTATTCAGCGGATCGTGAACCATTGGCTGTGCTCATGGGTGGAGTCTGAGGTCTAGCAGTGAGTGCACTTTGTCCCCCTACTGACCGAACTAGTGTTAAAATTACAACTACTTTAAAGAATAAAATGTGAAATAAAAACATCTTCAACACGGGTTCACTGTGAAGCTGAAATGGGTTAGAGAGTTTGTGGCTGTAAGGAGAAACAGCTGAGGTTGAAATGGCATCTATGAGAACATGTTAGTCAGAAGAGGGAAATCTCCCCACCTGCTGAGACGACTGCAGCAGTCGCTGTTGTACAGAGAGGTCAAATGTGGGTAGACTCCACTTCTCTCTCTTATTTTACACACTGGTACATCATTTGATGACTCACACGTTGTACTGCTGTGCAGGAGGTGAATGCAGTTTCCATTCTTTGACCTTTTTATGGCTGCAAATAGCTTTAGCAAAGTTGATAGAATCTTGGAAATCAGAACAATAACTTATGATTACTGAGCACAATTGGCAGTTCTCGAGATATCGACACCATTCCAGCTCCGGAACGTTCGGTCTGATCAGGAACTTTGTGCTTGTACACAGCCTTTTTACCGGCTGTACAGTTTCAACACCTAACAACCACCTGGAATACTCTAGCAATTACCCAGCGACCACCTGGGATACTGTAGCAACTACTTCAAAATCATCTGGAACACCACAGCAACCACATAGTAACCGCCAGGGATACCACAGCTACCCCCTAGCAACACCCTAGCAACCACCTGGAAGACCATAGTAGCCACATAGCAACACTCTAACAACCACCTGGGATACTCTCACATCTGCTTAGCAACCACCTGGGATATCGTAGCAGCCACCTCGCAATCATCTGGAACCCCACAGCAACTGCATAGCAGCCATCTGGGATACAATAGCTAGCACCTAGCAACACCCTAACAACCATCTGGAAGACCATAGCAACCACATAGCAACACCCTAGTAACTAACTACCTGGCAGCACCCTAACAACTGCCTAGCAACCACCTGGGATATCTTAGCAGCTACCTCAAAATCATCTGGAACACCACAGCAACCATGTAGCAACTAGCATCTAACCACCAGGCAGCACCTTAGCAAGCTCCTGATACAGCCTAGCAACTACCTGGCAACCACCTGGAAAACCGTAGCAACACCTTAGCAACCACCTGGGATACCCTCATAACTACTTTAGATTCCATAGCAACCACAGAGCAACACCCTAGTAACTAACCACCTGGCAGCACCTTAGCAATCTCCTGATATAGCCTAGCAACTACCTAGCAACCTCCTAGAATACCGTAGCAACTACCTCACAATCATCTGGAATACCACAGCAACCATGTAGTAGCCACCTGGGGTACTACAGCTACCCCCTAGCCCTAACACCCTAGCAACTAACTGGTAGACCATAGCAACCACCTGGGATACCCTCACAACCACTTTGAAATTCAATGCAAACCACAGAGCAATTCTCTAGCAATTAACCACCTGGCAGCACCTTAGCAAACTCCTGATATACCATAGCAACCACCTGGGATAACCTATCAACCAATTAGTAACACCTTAGCAACCACCAAAAATACCATAGTAACCACTTGCCAACTGCGTGGGAACTGCCGAAGCAGTGCAATTACTCTGCCTGTTCTTCGAGAGAAGTTATTTTCAAGTTTGATATGAATTATTCTGACTCATAGTTCTTTGAAACAAGTGGAACATGCAGACAGTAAACTTTCAGTCCAGACCACATTAGCATCTGCAAGTAGACGAGGAGGTTTTATTATGATTCAAATTTGATGATAAGTTATAATTGTGTGTCCAGTCTTGAGTGCAAACCCACACCTGCGAAAACAAACGTAACTGTCATTCATTGTGTACCTAACTACGCATCTAACCATGTAGTTGTGTAGGTACAACTGAATACTAAAGCAAAATGACTAACAACCCAACCTCTAAGGGTTCAGTTCAACTCAGGCTTATTTTTGTTTGTTTTTGTCCAGTAGCTGTTGTGGAAAACCGGTCGCTGTTTTCTGAAATTCAGTGATGTTCATCTTAGCAAATGCAATGTGGCGTAACACTCCATATTTATCTGGAAATATCAAACAAACACAAAACGCAAGAAGTGAATATTTGACACAACACTCAGCACCATGTCCTGTATCTTTTCATTCAATGAGCAGTGTAAACAGTGTCTCCTAGCATCAGTTTCATGGTGGCAGTTCTCAGAAGGGTAATCGTGGCTTGTTCTGGAGAGCCTGCTGCTCCGAGAGGAGTTCAGCACCAAGGACAGCACCAAAGGGCTGGAAATGTCATATGAGAACATCACAGCACATCAGACGGCGGCTTCTGACTGTTTCTGTTTCCCTTTTCTCTGAAAACTTCTTAGTGGTATTTGGAAAAATCCAGATACTAAAAATAGTGGTAAAAAATAACTCTTTTCTATATAACACTCACTGGCCACTTTATTAGAAACACCCACCTTGTTTGTCCACTCATAGCCACTTTATTAGAAACACCTACCTTGTACTTCTGCCTCATTCCTTACTGACTGCAGGACCGCTGTTGTTGACACTAAGGTGAGAATGGTCCACCACCCAAAGACTTCCAACGAAGAGTCGCCATGTGGTCAGTAAGTGACAAAGGGTTAGAGGATGGAGAACCCAAACTGTGCTACAGTCTCTAACTGTACACCAGCAAGGTGGAGCTACAAGAGAGGGGTTTCTAATAAAGTGGCCAGTCATTGGAAGGGTCTCTATTGGTTTTGTGGATTTCTCCAAGTAAATGACCAGTAAAAATCAGCAGCCTAGGGAAGCGTGTATTAATTAGGGTTGGACCAACAGTGTGTTATTATACAGACACAGGAGGTTTGGGAAAAGCTCTGCTGTTTGTGTTAATTACTGATTATTAAACGGGCAGCAGAGGACCAGTTTTACAAACCTCCACCCAGCTGAGTGCACAGTCTGCTCCATCCAGCCGGACATAATCATAGTTTATTTTAACTGTAGCTGGGTCACATATAGAGCCCATTAAAATATAAATGGACTCATACAAATAAGAGTCTCTTCTTTGTGTTTTTAGGGAGTTTCTTCTTTTGAGTCCTGGTTCCTCTCAGTGGTTCCTCCTCATGCTCTCCTTCTGAGTCTTGGTTACTCTCAGTGGTTCCTCCTCATGCTCTCCTTCTGAATCTTGGTTCCTCTCAGTGGTTCTTCCTCATGCTCTTAGATGGTTTCTCCTTTTGAGTCTTGGTTCCTCTCAGTGGTTCTTCCTCATGCTCTTAAACAGTTTCTCCTTCTGAGTCTTGGTTCCTCTCAGTGGTTCCTCCTCATGCTCTTAAAGACGTTCTCCTTTTGAGTCTTGGCTCCTCTCAGTGGTTCCTCCTCATGCTCTTAAAGACGTTCTCCTTTTGAGTCTTGGCTCCTCTCAGTGGTTCCTCCTCATGCTTTTAGGGAGTTTTTTCTGACACTTTCTGTCTCGGAGGCTTTACTTTGAGGACAAGCTGTTGTAGACGTCACCATACAACTAACGAACACTCTTAGCTGGAGCACAGACCAGATTATGAGTGAATCCCAGCATGAACATTTCTTCATCACCTGAAAGGAAGAAAACTGCCATCACCCAGACCACCCCAGCACAAAGCTACCTACGGGTAGTGTCATTACTTCATTACTCAGTTTATTGTTAGCTGCATTGGCTCTGTAACAGCTCTGCTCCAAGGGCAAAGTACAGTATGTTGAGAAGTCTGCAGATAAGGCCCAGGGTCAGGATCCCACGTCCACCAAATCCAGCAAAAGGAAATGACTGCTACCCTCAGTACTCACAAAAACCTGAACTTGTCCACTAGACTGAATGTTCTTATAGCACATGTCCACAAGTGAGCTCGACTCGATATTGTGATGATTTATGGCTCCACTGGAAAGAACTGAAAATATAAAACCACATTTTATACAGTGTTCAGGGCATCTGCAAAAGCAAAAGAACACTTGAGGTTGTGTTTTATCATGAATAACATCGTGGCTGTGATGATCTACACTATTCACCTTCAGTTTGAGCCTGCAAGCAAATCACAGCCATGATGTTCTTCACTATAAACTAATCCCTTTTGTGTCCTACTGCTTAAAAAACAGAGAATGACAACAGAACGACTGAAAGCTTAATCGTTGAGAATGCAAACAACACCACAAATTGGCTGACACTTTGCTGTGTCTTCAACACATTGTTTCCACAAAAACTGATTAAATATACACCATTACATCACCTTTCCTTTTAACGATACCTATTAAAGAAATAAGCCAAGAGTGGCCATGCATTACTGTGATTTTGTCACAGGGAAGGGTGTTGTTAGGCACAACATGATGCAGAGTAACACACGGACTCAGGTGGCTTATTGCTTTTATAAAACAGCAAAAACAACAAAAAATTTGATTTTTCAGAAAATAATTTCAGTTATTTTTTAATAATAATTGACATAAACAAATATTTTACATAAACCAAGAAAGTAGAGTATGGTTTCATTGCCATGCAGCCATGAACCACTGAATGAGGAGAAGAACAGTTGAATGATAAACATATGATAATACAGCACTGTTTGATCCAGAACCTTGGCCTCATTAGTTCTTTTTGGTCACCAAATTATCACAGAGAGTCTTATTTAGCACCAGTCCAGCGGCGCCCTCTTCTCACGCTGGGGCAGAATCTCAAACAGCTCCCTGCTCCCTACATAGTGCACAATGTAGGAATTTAAATACTGGATCCTGCAGCCCAACAGAGCAAAATACAGCTAAAAATACCTTTTTGAGATTTAGCCACATCCACGCTCGATAAATGATGCAATATTTGTCTGTAAAGGTTGGAATTTCTAAACTTACATAGCTAGAACACTATTTAGGGAGTACAGAGCCGTTTGGGATTCAGCCTGGGTTTGACGCGACTTCTGACTGAAACACGACATTTGAAACATGTAATCCATTTCAATGATATTTTTTAGACTTGTATGCTGCCATTTTACAGTTAATCATACTGTAAGTGCTTTAATTGAAGCCTGTGATATAAATAATGGAGTTGTTTAGCATGTTTGCTATCTTGTAGCCTGTTTTCTAGCTGACCAGCCCAGTTCTAGTTAAGAGCATAAGTTGTCAGCCCCTTCAGTTTAAACAAAAAAATGTGTTCTTACTTCATCAGTACACCCGGTGGTCCATGTGAGCAGCCTTACAGTCGAAACTTATTCCATAAACAGTATAAGGGTTTTTTGCCGTGGCGTGGCTCAGCCAATCAGATTTTAGGACCCGAACTATCAGTTTTATAATAGTTGTTTGGAGACTGAAGACTCTAATTGATCTAGTTATGAAAGGGGAGTTGTTTGTCATTCTACAAGTCTTCAGCTACACAACTGTACAAGGCCCTTCATTGTATTTTGGGTGTATAAACAGCCCTGAAAAAGACGTTGACTAGAAGACAGCATATGTCACTCCAGAATGTGTATATACTGTTGAACATTAATGGTGCCTCCATAGATCTACAAGTTACCCACTAATACACCCTCACACCACAGAACTTTATGCTGGTAACAAACTGGATGGTCCTCTTCTTCCTTTTCCCATCCATTATTTTCATAACAGTGGCATATTCGGCGAGCCATGACCCATCTTTGCTCTTAAAGGACTCATCCTTTCCTGGATGCTCCAGACATGACTGCCTCACCTGATTAAGATATTTTTCACATCATTCCTAGTCTGAAGTTGCCCCAGTCATAACTTTTTTTGGATTGCATCAATTTCAGAATGAGCACATATTTAGAAACAGATATTAAATATCTTGTTTTTGGACTGTTTTGGTTTATGATACAGGTCAAAGTGGAGGTATAAATCACTGCTTGTATTTACATTTCAAATACTGTCCAGCTCAAACATGGCAAATCTTTATTAATCAAATAAAACAGTTTACATCTTTTCTGTGGGCAATTTTAAATACTGCTGACCCCATTAGGCCTGCTGTCGTGATTTCCACCACACTGACAAAGAAAATATTTATAAAGCTGTTCTAAAAAGTTTCAGTGCTTGGTAACCATGGAAACAGACAGTGACAACTGAATATGTATGCAAGGCTGGGACTGTATATCATACATTGACACTCAGTCTACACTAATTCTCTGAATCATAAGCAATTCTTCAAAATGATCGCTCAGTTATAAAATCAGCTTCATTATGGCTGCAGGTTGCTTTGGAAAAGTATCTCTAACCTCTGGTTTCAGTTTCATCATGTCTGTATCTTTATGTTTCTTTTGTTTGTGTAATAACAGTGCTGCTTTATGTTGGATTGCTTATTATCTTCCATTTCTCAGAAAAAAAAGGAAAAAGAAAAAATAGCCACAGATGGAATATATATGCCCGGCTGACTGTATAAAAAAGCAAAATAAACACTAATATACACTCGGGCCGTGCAAATCCAATTCCCTTCCTTGTAAATTCTGCCCTCAGTTCAGGTATAGACAAGAAAAATAACCTTCATAATGTTGAATATGAGCCCCTTCTGCCTTTTTAGTCAAGGAGTAAAAGAACTGCAATATCAAGCTCAAAGCCTTACAGGTAAAATATATATTTAAATACAAACCTAATTCCAGAAACGTTAGGACAGTAGATGAAATGCAAACAAAAACAGAAAACAGTAACTTTTCTGTAAATGTCTTTTACAGGTTTTTAATTGAAACAGCACAATTAACAGTTAGACATTTAACATTCACTTTGTCAATGTTATTGATTATTTCATAAAAATATGTTAATTCCAAGCTTAATGCCTGCAACATATTCCAAAAAAGTTGGGACAGGGGCAATGAAACACTGCGAAATTAGTGCAATGTTCAAAAACACCTATGTTGGAACTTTCCACAGGTAACCAGATGAATAGCTAAGAAATGATGCTATCATGATGGGATATAAAGGAGCATTAATGAAAGGCTCAGTCACCACTTCGTCCAACAGATTAAGAACAAGGAATTTAGGGATTTCAGCATCTATAGTCCATAACATAATCAAAAGACTCAGAGCATATGAAGAAATCTCTGCATGTAAAGTGCAGGGCTAAAAACGAATGCTAAATGACTGTGATGTTCAATCCATCAGACGGCACTACATTAAACTCAGACATGCTTCTGTAATGGACAGCAATCACCACATGGGCTCGGGAATACTTCGGAAAAACACTTGTCAGTAAACAGTTCATCGCTGCACCTATGCAAGTTAAAACTCTACTACACAACGCAAAAGCTATACATCAATAACATCCAGAAACACCGCCGACTTCTCTGGGCTAAAGCTCATCTGACTCAAAGTGGAAACGTGTACTGTGGTCAGATGAGTCCACCTTTCAGATTATTAATGGGAATAATGGACTTTGTGTCCATTATTAAACACATCTTAAACACTGCCCGGCAAAGAAAAAGTTGCACACTCTAATATTTTATTGGCCCACCTTTGGCTTTGATTATGGCGCATATTCACCATGGCGTTGTCTCAACAACCTCATTCAACATCACAACATTTATTTCCATCCAGAGTTGCATTCATTTCTGGCCGAGATCCATTTGAGAGTCAGGCCACTCCGTAAAGTCTTCTCCAGCACATTCCAAAGACTTTCAAGATTCTTAGGACTCTGTTGTGGCCGATTCATGGGTGAAAATGATTCCTCATGCTCCCGGAACCACTCTTTCACAATTTGAGCCTGATGAATCTTGGCATTGTTGTTCTGGAATATGCCTCTGCCTGTCAGGCAAGAAAAATCTATTGATGGGATAACCTGGCCATTCAGTACATTCACATAATCAGGACTTCATTTTATGGCCATGTAACGTTGCTGAACTTGGACCTGACCAACTGAAGTAACCCCTGATCAGAACACTGCCTCCAGAGGCTTGTACAGTGGGCACTATGCATGATTGGTGCATCGCTTCATGTGCTTCCCTTCCTACCCTGACACGCCCATCGCTCTGGAATAGGGTCCATCTGGACTCAAGACCATGTGACCTTTTGTTTTTGCTCGCGAGTCCAATGTTAATAATACCCAGCAAAGTGAAGCCTTTTTTCCAATTCGCCTCAGAAACAAGTGGTTTTCACATGGTCACACAGCTGTTTAGTCGAATTGTATGTGTGGAAAAGCTCTTACTTCCATTGTTAAACGTAGCCGTGAGTTCTGCCGTCAATTTTTGAAGATTTGACTTCACTAAGCGTTCTACAAACATGGTGATTCAAAATTGTTTCCCCACCACATTTCTTCCCCGAAGTTGACGGTTCACCACGATCCTTCTAGGTTTCAATTATGCATTGGACAGTTCTCAACTGAATTCCAGTAATTTTAACAATCTTCTTAGTTGTTTTCTTTGCTTGGTGCAGGCCAATAATTTGACCCTTTTGAAAAAGAGCAACATCTTTTCCATGACCATGGGGTATGTCTTCCAACATAGTTGTTTAAGAAACGAGAAGCTACTCGCTGCATCAGTTAGATTTAAAAGAATTGGCAGCTGAAGCATATTAATCACTAAAGTAATTATTTAAGCAAAGGCTCTTAAGTATTTGCTTATGTTAATGGCGATTTTTTGTTTTTTGGCCCAGCAAAGTATATTAAAGTTTTGTGAAATTGTGCATGTCTGCAAGTCATTTTAATTGTGTCCCTACACTACGTAAAAAATGATTGATGCATGCTACTATATCTCTGCTGTTGGAACAAAACCTTGTATTTCCAAAAATGGTAACTTTACAGGAGAAGGAAAAAATATACTTTACTTTTAATGTAAGTCAATGGAACCAGAATTTTTTCCAAGTAATTGGTCCATTCTTCATTGAATTTACACACAATTGTAAAGGACAACAGGCATTTCAAACTGCCAAAAAACTGAAAAACTACAGAAATGGAGATACAAGGTATCAGCAGCGATATATATTAAAATGCATGCATAAGTAGTGGCCACATTTCACAAATCAAGAAATGAATATATGTCCTAATGGCGGAAGACTAGGACGCTAGGCCTGGTATGTCGTTAAAACCTTTAGTTTTTCTTAGAAGTTGTTTGCAGAAGTTTTTGGACTTGATACTTTGCTTCCTCAAGTTGTTTTATTTGCTAGGGTATGTGTACTTTTAATTAAGTGATTATTTCAGTAATGAACATGCGTTGAGGCTCTGCTAAGCCATTGGTTCTGTATATTACTGAGACTCTTAAAAGTCTTTTCAGTCAAAATACAGTTGTCATCCTTTATTTATGCAAATGAATGCAAATTTAATCAAAGGGTTAGAGCATTTAAAAAGAACTAAAATAAAAACTAGAACAGAATTAAAGAAAAAGAAAGTCAAACAGACACAAAACTATAGTGAAGTTCTCTGGATTTCTTGAAGACAAGTTGCTCGAGCAAGCCAAGGGGGAAAAAGGGGAACAATCAAGTAGCCAGCAAAGAAGAAATCAGAACAAATATCCGTCTGGGGCCCAAACGGACTGGGTTCGTCTCTTGAGGATTCAGTCGGCATGGATTAATTTTGAAGCTGCCCACAGCCTGCTATGATTATTTCATAGCCGTCAGGACGGATCGTGTCACGGCCCATGACCGTATATTGCGTGGGTTTTACAACTGGAGCTATTTTTGAAAGTGGTGTGACCCGCTGCTCTTGGGTCAGTGAAGGCTGGTGAACTGAACTCTTCGGGGTGAACTAAACTTCAACCTGTAAAGCTAGTGACATCATTAAAGTGATAGTGTGGAGGAATAGGAAGCTGACACTATGACCCCCCAGTGTAGTCAGCCAGCCAAGACAGGTTTGGTGTCTGAAGTTTGCTCATTTTGAGGTATGAGGCTCCTTGTTTTAATGCTCATTGTCCATTTTATCACAGCACTGCTGTGTCTGATCCACTCGTACCAGCACAACACACACTAACACACCACCACCACGTCAGTCTTACTGCAGTGCTGAGAATGATCCACCACCCAAACAGTACCTGCTCTGTGGGGGTCCATGGGGGTCCTGACCACTGAAGAACAGGGTAAAAGGGGGCTAACAAAGTATCAGAGAAACAGATGGACTACAGTCTGTAACTGTAGAACTACAAAGTGCACCTATATAGTAAGTGGAGCTGATAAAATGGACAATGAGCGTAGAAACAAGGAGGTGGTCACAATGTTATGCCTGATCGGTGTATATAGTACTGTGTAAAGGTCAGAGACGAACCCTAATTTAGGGAATGTCCAGTCAAAATGGAAGAGGAATATAAACAAAGAACAACTTGCTCTAAACGGCCTCTGACTTTTGCCCAGTACTGTACTTGATGCAGTTTGAAGCAAGTGTGTAATGATGTAGGCATGCATTTGGCGCCACGCTAATTGGTGTGCGTAAGCGTCCACTATTTATTAGCCACATTAGCCACAATTGGCTTTCCCTTCCTGACCAGTGTTCCAGTTTTGCCTGCCAGGTTTCTAGGTTTCAGCTAACATCTGCAAACTTGGACTACTAGCATGCCATTAGTCCACCCCGTTGAATGGCCAGTCAAATGAACAAACACATATGGCAGCGGTCAGCCTGGAATCGAACTCCACTGAGCAGTTAGGTAAACAAAGGCAACATAATGGGCCCAACAAAAAGCAACAAAGTGAACCAAAAGCAGTCTTAATGTATGTAAATGGGCTCCAGCTGTTTCAGTTAATCTAATACCAAACAGATTTTTGTAATATACAGCAAGTCATGTGTAAAATCTTACCCACTCTTGCATGTGGTTTGTATGTGCGAGCTGCTAGAATCACTTAACCGGGCGTCCGCTTTATAAATCGAATCCAATTAAGAACGAGCTGGTGCACTGTAGGGCAGCCCGGGGCAGTGAGTGGAGAGATTTCGGATGGTCATTTAATATTTCAACACGCGGGTTGTGACCACTGAGCTCTGAAATGACACTGCAGAGGGTGTTCTTTGTAGAGAACACAATGGTCCAACAATATTAGCATTAACATTTATGCTAATGCACACTCAGTATTAAATATCTGACTCCTATACAGGAGATGGGGAATGGACGGTGCTAGCATGCATGCTAATAATAGGTGCCTAGCTAAGTGGTTAGTTGTTAATGTAGCATTAGGATGAAGACAAATGAGGAAATGAGCAGAAAACAATGCTATTTGCTAGTTGATCACCAGCAAAAGCTGCACATGTTGCTTTTTGGATGCTGGTACGCTGGTCAACCAGAATGACCATGATGAGTAACCAGCTAAACCAGCACCAGGCCAGCATAAACCAGCTTAGCATCCAGTACTGTGTAGACTCTTCATTTATTTCCAGTCAAGACAGCCATTAATTAAACCTATTCATGTTTTAATGTCAAGGAAAGAATAAAGGAAGATATATTGAGCATAAAGCCTGAATAAGTAAACGTAATATTAGATATTTCAGAGTTCAGCGAGTCTCTCTTTACCTTTATTCCAGCTTCCATTCTTCTCAGGAGACTCACTTTCAGCTCCTCAAAGAATCTGCAGACACACCTCCAAAGTTCAGTCTTAGAAGCTGGTTGATGATTTTCTGAAGTAATCAGACACATTCAGTGGTGCTGAGATCTGGACTCTGGGGTGGTCAGTCCATTGTTCAGTTTCTTCAAACTTCAGTTTTGGAATCTCCTGTTTTTTCATCTTCCATGTGCATCTTACAGCCAACCTCCTCAGAAATATCTCCTTATATTGACTGGAAATAATGGATGTGTCCCAATACCTAGTGAGCTGTCTTAGTAGCCACACTCTACATAGACAGCTGTCTAAGTAGGTAGCAGTCCAACCATCAGCTAACCTTGAAAGGCAGATAAAGGAGACGCTCTAGTTGGTCGCTGGTTTTAGAACGTTAGCCAGCAAGTTTGTTAGCCAGCTAGCTATTCAAAACAATAAACTGAGGCTTCCAATTCTGCTAGCATACATGCTAATGGTGTTCCAAAAACTGTAAAATGGTCACTTAAATTGCAAACTATAACCTGTTTATGCACCTTTGTGACAAGAAAACAAATAAAATACCACAGAAAATAAGAATAACCTACATTTGAAGATGACTTCGCCACTTGCTGGGCTGTTTGCCACACCGCTTCCGTTCGCCACGTTCAAACAAAAGTCGTGCCGTGTTGCATTGCGGAATTGTCTTAGCGGCTGAGGAAACATCCGATGCTCTCTTGATATTCGGCCAAAATGAGATACCTCAGTAGGCAGCATATTTGAGGTATCTACATGCTGGTACTGTCAGTGTGCATTGTAGGGTCCATTCTGCTGCTCTTAGCAGTGACGTAGCAGTGCTTGTGGGCTTTATCCTCACCTGGAAGAGTAAGGGATTCGTTGTGTTTCTATATGTTTGCCGCTTAGCTTCGACTAAGCATTAGCACACCCTCCAAATTCAGAACGTTCTCCTCCTTTGCCCCTTTTCTTCCTCCCTGCAGCCGAATGTGGGCCAGCCAGGTTACATAAGCTCTAGTTATTTTTGCGGCTAAGCAATCCTGGAGCGTGAAGCAGCATCGGAGGTGGCAGCTGGGCCCGGTTCATGAGGACGCGTCCCCGCCGCTGACCCTCACCCACTCCTGAGTTCCTGCCATATGACCTGGTGCAGTCAGTCTAGAGTTAGACTCACTTGGAGGTGATACATATTTTAGAATCAGTGTCTTAATATAGACTCAGCACATTTGAACGTAAATGCTACATCTTGCTCCTGGCGGTTGATTGCATATGGGCCAGTTGAACCGAATTAATCAAATTAGCTGGAAATATATACGTACACTTACACTGGATATATACGGCTGTGTGCAAAAGTTTGTGCACCCCTGGTCAAATGACATGAATACAGGTAAACACATCTTCTACCGAGAACATGATTCTACACATTTAATACACAATTACTGACCTTTTTCTGAACGTCACATATTGAAACATAAAAGGAGGCCTGTGCAAAAATTATGGCACCCTTCATGCGATATATTCTATTTTTTTTCTAACGCGTTATGCTCAGCAATTAAACAGTAATTGTCCATTGAAGTGTATGAGAAAATGTCATATTTAAGGTTTTTATGTGGTTTGATGGGGGTGTTCTAACCTTTCCGTTCAACTGGACGGGCTATTTTTGTTATACATCTATATAAGAAACCACTGACCATAAAAAAGGGTGATATTTTTAAATACTTTTTTGTTTTGGAGTGTTTTTGGATGGAAACAATGCAAAATTGCAACCATATGCTTTAAACGTTATGAAACTGTCTCCTTCTGATTTAGTGAAAATGTAATTTTCTTTAAAATGAATGAGTCTGTAATGCACAAATGCATGTTATTTTATATGTTAAATTACAGTGCTATAAATATAATAGGCTGTAAAAAACAACTTCCTGTCCCAAAACATCTGATTCAGACTTGATAATTACTGATGAGTTGAATCAGTTATTCAAGTGGGATACAGTTGAAAAAGTGTGGGAAAAGAGGGTGTAAATGGGGCCAATGTATGAATAATGCTAAACACAAAACATACTGTGATACAGTTTAGAGTGTGGGCTGCTGGGATATGTAGTTTTAGTGACAGTTAGTCAGAACTGAAAGCTTTAAACCACTGTTGCAATGGGGAGTTGTCAAATTTTCTACATAAATATGTCTTTTGGGAATGAAAATCTATCATTTGTCACTACCACTGTAAAGAAATCTGGTAACACTTTATTTGGATGGTCCATTGTAGATGCTTTGTAAATACTCAGTCTGCCTTTAAGTAACATCCAACTAAATATCCATTAAATAAAACTGAACTTCAAGTTCAGTATGAAAGATTTTATTAAATATATTCCTACACCTACTCCTAACCCTAACCATAACCATACTGTTGTTGCTAATCAACTGAATATCACTAGAAAGTTTGTTAGTGATTTAGGTATCTGTAGAGCATCTATAGGGGACCATCCAAATAAAGTGTGACCACAAATCTATATCTGTACAACGAGACCGTTAATTTAATTAGAGGGAAATTTTAAAAAATCAGTGGAAAAACATTTAGAACCTTTAGACCAAAATGTCTTTAATCTTATGAAAAGCATTGATTTCTTCAGATGTGTCCAAATACTTTGACAGGTACAGTGATTTTGATGTTTGGACAGATCAGACTGTGGTATGAGAAAGTCTGTGGCAGCTGGAATCACTTTGAAAAACCATGAACTGTACATCCCCCAAAGCCCCACTAGCAATAATTCACACATGCTTTTTAATGTATTACACTTGAAATTGAAACACCTCACTTGTCACATACAATAGACCCAGAGATCTAACCGTAACCTCCAAAGAGAATGTGTTGTGCAGCAAACACTCTGTTGTAGGTCTAATTACGCTGTCATCCGTGCTTCACGTAGCTTTAGAGGCGGCATGTTGGGATGTGTGGTGATAGCCGGCGACAGGCGCCTTAGATCCTTCCATAAATGGAATTTTAAATGAAAGCGCAAGAGGAGAATTTTTTATTTCGTTCCTCAAGGCCCTTACCAATGAGAAATCTATCTAGCACAATGTGGCTTTATACCTTAAGAATCTCTATCTCTCCACTCCACCAGTCACAAATCCCTTTAGCACAATGTAAAGCCATCTCTAACCACTCGACCAATTCAAAAGAACCATAGTACACTACATGTCCTCTTTGACAGTCAGAAGTTCCTGTGGTAAATATAGTTTTATACCTTATAAATACACATTTCTCTACTCCACCAGCCACATATGCTTTTAGTACAGCAGAAACTGACATATATCCACTCCACCAATCAAAATTACCCACTGTAAAATAATCCTTGCCAACTGGTTGATATTTTTGCTCTATCCCTATATATTAGAAGATGGGTTGGAGCAGTCATGGACTGCTTTGGGCTCTGTAAGGACTGGTTTGAGAAATACTGCCCTATAATAGAATATATATCCTCTCCTCCAATCAAAAGTCCCTTTAACACAATGCAAATCCATTTCTATATATCTGAATTCCTTCTAGTAGGATATACATGCTCCCCACCAATCAGACATTTCTACAGTGTAGCTTAATACCTTACAAACGTACATATTCCTACTGCACCAGCCACTAGCATAATGCAAATTGATCTGTATCCACTCAACCAATCAGAAATATATGTAGTGGGACAAATATCCTCTGAACCAATCAGAAATCTCTTTAGCATCATACAAATCCATCACTGTCCACTCTTCTACTATCATACCTTTAGTAGGACTTATGTATCCTCTCAACCAATAAGAAATACCTTTAGTAGGATGTATGTATCCTCTCAGCCAATCAGAAATACCTTTGGTGGGACGTATGTATTATCTCAACCAATCAGAAATACCTTTGGTGGGACGTATGTATCCTCTCCATCTATCAGAACATTATTTAGTAGAACATATACATCCTCTCAACCAATCAGAAACACCTTTGGTAGGATTTACGTATCCTCTCAACCAATCAGAAACACCTTTGGTAGGATTTACGTATCCTCTCAACCAATCAGAAACACCTTTGGTAGGAATTATGTAACCTCTCAACCAATCAGAAATACCATTAGTAGGACTTATGTATCATCTTAACCAATCATAAATACCTTTGGTAGGACTTATATATTCTCTCAACCAATCAGAAACACCTTTGGTAGGACTTATATACCTTCTCAACCAATCAGAACACTCTTTAGTAGAACATATATATTCTCTCAACCAATCAGAAACACCTTTGGTAGGACTTATATATCTTCTCAACCCGTCAGAAATCCCTTTAGCATAAGGATATCCATCTCTATTCACTCAACCAATCAGAAATCCCCATAGTATAATACATGTCCTATTGACTAATCAGATGTACATCCTCTACACCAATCAGAAATCTCTGGAGTACACTGTATCTTTATATCTTACAAATCTTCCTCTCTCCACTCTACCAACTGCAAGAATAATGGAAATCCATCTCTATCCACTCAACCAATCAGAAATCCCCATAGTGTAATACATAACCTTTTGGCCAATCAGAAATCCCGGTGGTCCAGTTTAGTTTTATACCTTACAGATGCACATTTCTCTGCTCCACCAACCACAGATCCCTCTGGTACAATCCGAGTTGACACTCTACCAATCAAAATTACCTGCAATACAACACGTTTCCTCTCAGCCAATCAGAAACTTCGGTCCTGTCCGGTCCGCCTTCCCTCTAACTCCCCCTTCACTTCTGACCTGCTAAACGGAGGGTGCAAATATTTAATGGCATTCTAGCTCCTTCTACACACTCAGAAACATCAGAAAAGCTTTTTATCCCCTTAAAATCAGTCCTCTTTACTTTTTTAAGCATTTATTCGGAGGTGCTAAAACGCTGTAGCGCCGGAATCGATTTTAATGTGGTTCTTTAACAGCTTTAGAACGGATCTCTGGGGTGCAGTAAAGCCACGCGGCCCTCTCTCTCCGTGCCGGCCCATTGTGATCTGGTGGAGTTGCGGAGTCTCTGATTGATCGTGCACCATCGTGGTGTTGGAAATGAATAAAGTTTATGAATAAAATGACGCCTGGTCCAATTGAGGCTTTATTCCCGAGCTTTTGTACCAAGTCGGCGTCTGAGCTGGGCTAATCGTCCAGTAGAAGGACTGTTGTGTTTACAAAAACACGGCCATTGTGGTAAAATGGCTGTAATGGTTATAGTGCCGCTTCTAAATTATTTAAGCGAGCGAGTTTCCTTCTGTGAAAATAAAGACGCCGGGCCGACCACCGAGCTCCAGTTTGGCATTGTGGACCGTTTTCTTCATCATCAAACTACTGCATTTATTTGGAGAACAAACACACAGCTTGTCCTGCTGCTGTTTAAAGATCATTTAAGGGCTTTTATGTCCTCTTCTAGCTTATATGAGGGTTTATTGAGATCATTTGCAGACTAACATCTCATATTCGAGCTTAAATGAGCATTTACTGAGGTTGTTTCTTGACTAAGATCTCGTATTCTAGCTTATATGAGTGTTTATTTAGGTTGTCTATATATCTCCTCTTCTTGCTCGTAGAGGTGTTTAGATGGTTTCTGAACTAATATCTCCTATTCTAGTGTATAGAAACCTTAAATCAGGTCATTTATGGACTAATATCCCCTGTTAGAAGCCTTAATTGTGGCCATGTATGGTCTAATATCTCCTAGTGTATAAAAGCTTTAATTGTGGTAATGTATGGACTAATATCGCTTATTCTATCCCATATGAGCATTTATTTAGTTTTTTTCTGAACTAATATCTCCTATTCTAGTGTATAGGAGGGTGTACTGCGATCATTTTTGGACTAATGTCTTCTATTCTAGTGTATCTAAGTGTTTAGTACGGCTGTTTATGGACTATTATCTCCTACATCATATGAGCGTTTAGGTTGTTTATGGAATAATATCTCCTTTTCTAGTGTATAGGTGCTTTTATTGAGATCTTTTTATGGACTAATATCTCCTATTCTAATATAAAGGAGCATTTATTGAGGTCATTCATGGACTAATATATCCTATTCTAGTGTATGATGTGTTTGATAAGGTTGTTTATGGACTCATGTCTACTATTCTAGCTTATATGAGCATTGATTTCGGTTTTTTATGGAATAATATCTCCTAGCTTTTTTGACAATTTATGTATGTCATTTTCGCACTAATATCATCTATTTCAGCTTATTTGACCATTTATTTAGGTTGTTTATGCACTACTGTCTCCTATTCTAGCTTTTATGAGTGTTTATTTAAGTTGTTTATGGACTAATATCTCCTATTCTAGAATATATGAGGGTTTATTTAGGTTTTTATGGAATAATATCTCCTTGTTTCTTTGACCATTTATTTTGGTTGTTTATGGACTAATATCGCTTATTCTAGTGTATAGGAGCATTTGTTGAAGTCATTTATGGACTAATATCTCCTAGATTATAGGTGTTTTTTCTTGAGGTTGTTTATGAACTAATATCTCCTTTGCAGCAGCTTTTATTGAGATCATTCATGGACTTATGTCTCCTATTCTAGCGTATAGAAGTGTTCAGTAAGGTTGTGTATGGACTCAAATCTCCTATTCTAGAGTATAGGAGTGTTTATTAAGGTTGTTTATGGACTCATATCTCCTATTCTAGAGTATAGGAGTGTTTATTAAGGTTGTTTATGGACTCATATCTCCTATTCTAGAGTATAGGAGTGTTTACATCATGCTATATCTCATTAGCTGAGGTATAAAAGAGCTATAATAAAACCCGCTCAGTAACGTTTTAACATTTTCAACTTCTATAATGAGGTTTGAGGTGATCTGAGCCAAGAGTTTACAGTTTGACCTGTCCATTAATATGTCCATCAAATTACAACCCTAAGTGTAGAGTGCTCCTTTGCTAAATAGTTCGAAAGCCAAAAAATGCCCTTAATGTGACCAAGTGAAAGGGTCAGTCTGACTCCTCTCCTGCCAATCATCCTCTGTCACGTCGACGGCACTTGTGCCATTTCCTTTAGCGATCATCAATCATCCAGCTCCAGTGGACAGACTGAAAGCAAACCGGCGTTGCCTTTTGCTCCTGAACCTTACAGTCCTGACAAGACTGACAAGTGATTTATAAAGCCGGGCTTAATGATAGGAGTTTAATTTTCAATTACGTGTTGATGTCTGACACCCCAACAGTGATGAACTGTGAAAGCTAAGTAATGTTAGGACCGTAGATGCGATGCTGAGATCTGTGTCAGCGCTGGAGCGTCTGAGGCCTGAGATGGACCTGGCCTTCATAAATCACGTCAGAGTGGGTTCGTTTTTATGACTGATGCTATCAAACCGGTTCAGAAGCCTAATGCTCCATCAGCAGTTCTACAGTTAGCTTTATAACGGGATATCCTTGGAGCCACGTAGCAATATCAGCCTAGTGGTCAGAAACTGACCATTAATGAAGGGCTAGAGGATTGTCGATGAGCTGCAAGGCAGGGGGTTGTAAAGCTGTAGTTTGAAGACTGAAATATTTTCTGGCCTTCTTTGAAACGGAACCATTTTACATCAAATGTGTTGAATCCTTCCCCAGAGGAACGAAGGTTTGAAAGTGCATTGGCCGGCCTGGAGGGGTCACCTAACACCTCCCTGGCTTTCTTGGCGATGTGAGTTACATAAACGGATGATGCTCGGGGGTGGAGGGAGGGAAAAAAGTGTTCAGCACTGAGATTTTAGATGACAGAGCTCCAGATAGATTCTTGTTGACGCTTGTTGAGACTGATGCTTAATTTACAGAACTTTTTTAATTACATTTGGCATTAAAAGGTCTTTGCTGCTGATTCACTGCTTTTTTACCATTAACATTTAAAGTCTAGCGTTTTTTTCCTGTGCTCGTTAACAAGGCTTGGAAACAAAAAATGAAAAAGAATCAGTAACCAGCATTTTAATATAGAGTTCCAACCGTAATATAATGTTCCATATCTGGTTAGAAGGAAAATGAAACCTTTCCTTATATTCGGACTGTATGTGGGACTAATACAGAGGCGCTGGTCAGAAAATGTCATGCTTGGGCCCCTTGCCTCACCTCATTTTCCTTAACAGAACCTGCCACAAAATTAAAACATGCCCCAGCCCTACTTTCTGCTTTGTTATAGTTACATGGTTCCAACCCTTAGTCAGAGGGCAGCAAGCTGTGAATACGAATAGCAACATGACTCGGCTGTCAAAGCTCCAAATATCAGGATAACCCTCCATTATCTCCAGGAAAACGAGAGAAGCCATCACGAGAGAAGTTGCTAAGGGGTTGCTAGGCCAATGAGGTGGTATCCCAGGTGGTTGCTAAGGTGTTTGTAGAACCCTTGCTATATTATCCTAAGTGGGTGCTAAGATGTGGCTAGGCCTTTGGTATGGTATCCCAGGTGGTTGCTAAGGTGTTTTTATGCCAATGCCTTTGGTAAGGTATCTCAGGTGGTTGTTAAGATGTTGCTAGGCCAATGCTGTGGTATGGTATCCCAGGTGGTTGCTAAGGTGTTTGTAGGCCCTTGCAATATTATCCTAAGTGGTTGCTAAGGTGTTTGTAGGCCCTTGCTGTATTATCCTAAGTGGGTGCTAAGGTGTTGCTGAGCCTTTGGTATGGTATCTCAGGTGGTTGTTAAGGTGTTGCTAAGCCTTTGGAATGGTATCTCAGGTGGTTGTTAAGGTGTTGCTAGGCCAATGCTGTGGTATTCCAGGTGGTTGCTAAGGTGTTTGTAGAACCCTTGCTATATTATCCTAAGTGGGTGCTAAGGTGTTGCTGAGCCTTTGGTATGGTATCTCAGGTGGTTGTTAAGTTGTTGCTAGGCCAATGCTGTGGTATTCCAGGTGGTTGCTAAGGTGTTTGTAGGCCCTTGCTATATTATCCTAAGTGGTTGCTAAGGTGTTGCTAAGCCTTTGGCATGGTATCCCAGGTGGTTGCTAAGGTGTTTTTATGCCAGTGCTGTAGTATTCTAGATGGTTGCTAAGGTGTTTGTAGGCCCTTGTTATATTATCCTAAGTGGGTGCTAAGGTGTTGCTAAGCCTTTGGTATGGTATCGCAGGTGGTTGTTAAGGTGTTGCTAAGCCTTTGGTATGGTATCTCAGGTGGTTGTTCAGGTGTTGCTAGGCCAATGCTGTGGTATTCCAGGTGGTTGCTAAGATGTTTGTAGAACCCTTTCTATATTATCCTAAGTGGGTGTTAAGATGTTGCTAGGCCTTTGGTATAGTATCCCAGGTGGTTGCTAAGGTGTTTGTAGAACCCTTGCTATATTATCCTAAGTGGGTGCTAAGATGTGGCTAGGCCTTTGGTATGGTATCCCAGGTGTTTGCTAAGGTGTTGCTAAGCCTTTGGAATGGTATCTCAGGTGGTTGTTAAGGTGTTGCTAGGCCAATGCTGTGGTATTCCAGGTGGTTGCTAAGGTGTTTGTAGAACCCTTGCTATATTATCCTAAGTGGGTGCTAAGGTGTTGCTGAGCCTTTGGTATGGTATCTCAGGTGGTTGTTAAGGTGTTGCTAAGCCTTTGGAATGGTATCTCAGGTGGTTGTTAAGGTGTTGCTAAGCCTTTGGAATGGTATCTCAGGTGGTTGTTAAGGTGTTGCTAGGCCAATGCTGTGGTATTCCAGGTGGTTGCTAAGGTGTTTGTAAACCCTTTCTATATTATCCTAAGTGGGTGCTAAGATGTTGCTAGGACTTTGGTATGGTATCCCAGGTGGTTGCTAAGGTGTTTGTAGAACCCTTGCTATATTATCCTAAGTGGGTGCTAAGATGTTGCTAGGCCTTTAGTATGGTATCCCAGGTGGTTGCTAAGGTGTTTTTATGCCAATGCCTTTGGTATGGTATCTCAGGTGGTTGTTAAGTTGTTGCTAGGCCAATGCTGTGGTATCCCAGGTGGTTGCTAAGGTGTTTGTAGGCCCTTGCTATATTATCCTAAGTGGTTGCTAAGGTGTTGCTAAGCCTTTGGCATGGTATCCCAGGTGGTTGCTAAGGTGTTTTTATGCCAGTGCTGTAGTATTCTAGATGGTTGCTAAGGTGTTTGTAGGCCCTTGTTATATTATCCTAAGTGGGTGCTAAGGTGTTGCTAAGCCTTTGGTATGGTATCGCAGGTGGTTGTTAAGGTGTTGCTAAGCCTTTGGTATGGTATCTCAGGTGGTTGTTCAGGTGTTGCTAGGCCAATGCTGTGGTATTCCAGGTGGTTGCTAAGGTGTTTGTAGAACCCTTTCTATATTATCCTAAGTGGGTGTTAAGATGTTGCTAGGCCTTTGGTATAGTATCCCAGGTGGTTGCTAAGGTGTTTGTAGAACCCTTGCTATATTATCCTAAGTGGGTGCTAAGATGTGGCTAGGCCTTTGGTATGGTATCCCAGGCGTTTGCTAAGGTGTTTTTATGCCAATGCCTTTGGTATGGTATCTCAGGTGGTTGTTAAGGTGTTGCTAGGCCAATGCTGTGGTATCCCAGGTGGTTGCTAAGGTGTTTGTAGGCCCTTGCTATATTATCCTAAGTGGTTGCTAAGGTGTTGCTAAGCCTTTGGTATGGTATCCCAGGTGGTTGCTAAGGGGTTTTAATGCCAATGCTGTAGTATTCTAGGTGGTTGCTAAGGTGTTTGTAGGCCCTTGTTATGTTATCATAGGTGGGTGCTAAGGTGTTGCTAAGCCTTTGGTATGGCATCTCAGGTGGTTGTTAAGGTGTTGTTAAGCCTTTGGTATGGTATCTCAGGTGGTTGTTAAGTTGTTGCTAGGCCAATGCTGTGGTATTCCAGGTGGTTGCTAACGTGTTTGTAGGCCCTTGCTATATTATCCTAAGTGGGTGCTAAGATGTTGCTAGGCCTTTGGTATAGTATCCCAGGAAGTTGCTAAGGTGTTTTTATGCCAATGCTGTAGTATTCTACTTGGTTACTAAGGTGTTTGTAGGCCCTTGTTATGTTATCATACGTGGGTGCTAAGAAGGTTCTAAGTCATTGCTATGTTATTTCAGATGTTGCTAAGGGGTTGCTAGGCCTTTGGTATGGTATCCCAGGTGGTTGCCAAGGTGTTGCTAGACCAATGCTTTGGTATTCCAGGTGGTTGCTAAGGTGTTTGTAGGCCCTTGCTATATTATCTTAAGTGGGTGCTAAGATGTTACTAGGCCTTTGGTATGGTATCCCAGGTGGTTGCTAAGGTGTTTGTAGGCATTGGGTATGGTATCCCAGGTGGTTGCTAAGGTGTTGCTAGGCCTTTGGTATGGTATCCCAGGTGGTTGCTTAAGATGTTGCTTGGCCTTTGGTATGGTATCCCAGGCAGCTGTTAAGGTGCTGCTAGGCCCTTACTATGACATCCCAGATGGTTGTTTAAGTGTTGCTTGGACATCATTAGTTTTTCCCAGGTGGTTGCTAAACTGCTGTTAGGCCATTGCTTTGGTATTCCAGGTTGTTGCTAAGGTGTTACTAGGTCTTTGGTATTGTATCTCAGGTGGTTGTTAGGGTGTTGCTTGAACGTCAATAAGTTATTCCAGGTGGTTGCAAGTTGTTGTTAGGCTATTGCTTTGGTATTCCAGGTGGTTGCTAGTTGGATTTAAACTTCGTCAACAAATAAACGTACACTGTATTTGAACAAATTTTGCATGAAAACCGTGTTTAGCCTCAAAAGCACAAGCACACCATTCCCCTGTAGGCTCTACAGTCATGCAAAGTTTCATGGTTCTAACTCGAAAACTGCGACCTGCAAAAACAATACATACATATAACAATAAAAAGAAGAAGATGAAGCAGAACGGTAAGTTGGCTTTGTCAAGCTTAATATAATATCTCCTCTTCTACTTACAAACACAAATGTGGTCTTGATTGATAGTTTGCAATCAGTACTTTCTACCCAGTTTCCACTTTTCAGTTGTTTATGGATGAAAAACTGAGTGGCATTCATAGGGATCTCAGTTTCTACCACATTTCGAGGGGTAAATAATAACGATGACCTCCTTGCCTCCTCAAGGTTAGCACAAGCCATCAGAACTCAATCTCCCATCTGCCGGCATGGACGGTCGAGAGGCCGAGGCTTTTCTGTGGCCAGTAGATTGGCGTGTCGCCTGGTGTCACATCCACTCTGTGGAAAAACTCATCACGCTTCATAGAGGTCCTTCACCCCTCACACAGCTGCTGGCTCTGCCTGATTACATTCTGCTGCCTGATTGTACTTTGAGGCAACACGTGTCGGGGGAGGAGGCCGTTTGTGTGGGCATCATGTGTTAAAGCGACAGTTTGGTGAAAAATGTACATTATTTTCCTCCTCTTACCCCAAATATAGTTGAGCGGCCAAAAAAAAATGCTTGTGGTTTGAAGTTTCTTTGGTTTTAGCTCTGGAGCTATGAGGCTAATGTAGCTAACATGTACTGGAAGCTTATGAACACCAGAAACCACATAAGCAGGTCTATTGTTTTATGCTAACTGGCTAATTATTTGACTGAACTATTCCTTTAACAAACAAAAACATTTTGAGGGCAGTGCTGTATTGTTAAAGGTAGCTAGCAGGACAGATATACACTGATCAGGCTTAACATTATGACCTAACATATGCTCATTGTCCATTTTATCAGCTCCACTTACTATATAGGTGCACTTTGTAGTTCTACAGTTACAGACTGTAGTCCATCTGTTTCTCTGATACTTTGTTAGCCCCCTTTTACCCTGTTCTTCAGTGGTCAGGACCCCCATAGACCCTCACAGAGCAGGTACTATTTTGGGTGGTGGATCATTCTCAGCACTGCTATAACACTGACGTGGTGGTGGTGTGTTAGTGTGTGTTGCGCTGGTCTGAGTGGATCAGACACAGCAGTGCTGCTGGAGTCTTTAAACACCTCAGTGTCACTGCTGGACTGAGAATAGTCCACCAACCAAAAATATCCAGCCAACAGCGTCCTGTGGGCAACAGCGTCCTGTGGGCAGCGTCCTGTGACCACTGATGAAGGACTAGAGGATGACCAACACAAACTGTGCAGCAGCAGATGAGCTATATTCTCTGACTTTACATCTACAAGGTGGACTGACAAGGTAGGAGTGTCTAATAGAGTGGACAGTGAGTGGACACAGTGTTTAAAAACTGCAGCAGCACTGCTGTGTCTGATCCACTTGTACCAGTGCAACACACACTAACACACCACCCAAATAGTACCTGCTCTGTGAGGGTCCATGAGGGTCCTGACCACTGAAGAACAGGGTAAAAGGGGGCTAACAAAGTATCAGAGAAACAGATGGACTACAGTCTGTAACTGCTGAACTACAAAGTGCACCTATACAGTAAGTGGAGCTGATAAAATGGACAATGAGCGTAGAAACAAGGAGGTGGTCAGAATGTTATGCCTGATCGATGTATGTATTAGCCTAAAGATCAGTGGCTAATAGGCTAATATAGGTTGACACCACATTGGATTCCAATGGGTTTGTGATTTATCTGCATAATGCATGCTGGGTATTGTAGTGAGGGAACACTGATAAACTAAATATGCCCTTTTAACACAGTTTGAGGCAAATTTGTGATGATGTAGGGATGCAGTTAGCAGCATGTTAATAGGTAGTGTATAAGCTTTGATTATATAGTGCATTAGGCTTGTAGCTCCAGTGCTGAAAGTAAAAGAAGCAAACTTCAGGCACCACACATATCTCGGCTGACCTGTCAAACCTTTCAAATGGCCAAATGTGAAATCCACTGCATTAGCCTTTGAGGCAATTACAGCTTCCGGTCATCGAGTTTCCAATCTGAGATAGAAATTAGGAAAAGTCTGCTATTGGCTCATTTTGTAACAGGGAACGATTGCCATTCCCATTTTGTTGTTCAGCATTACTTTGAAAGAAAGGCTCCACGCTGCAGGCTGAGGGAAGGAAAGAGAGCTCTTTCCAAACAGCCAGACACAATTAAAACCAAATACGGTCTAGTTGTGACCTCCAGAACTCCTCTCAGAGCTGCTGCTAACCAACTGAAACAAGGAGAACTCCCACATATGTGCTTCCTCCAGGCTGGAATAGCTGCGCACTGAAGCGTATGTTCCATCCCTCTCACTCCCCAACCATTCAGTGGATTTGGGCATGTTTTCTTACAGTCTAATGCAGGCAGCAAAAGCTTGATGGCTTTATCTCTACATATTTGGTCTATAACTCTACACAACACAATGAAAATTGGTGGACATAAGCTTCCATTCCTTGTTAGCTACATGAGCCTCGTAGCTCCAATGTAAAGATAATTTTGGACACCAAACATGCCTAGTGGCTTCTATTTTTGAGTCTTGGTTCCTATCAGTGGTTCCTCATGCGCTTAGTGAATTTCTTCTTTTGCATCTCGGTTCCTCTCAGTGGTTCTTCCTCATGCTCTTAGGTAGTTTCTCCTTTTGAGTCTTGGTTCTTATCAGTGGTTCCTCATGTTCTTAGGTAGTTTCTCCTTTTGAGTCTTGGTTCTTCTGTGGTTCCTCATGCTCTTAGAAAGTGGTTCCTCCTCATTCTCTTATAGAGTTTCTCCTTTTGAGTCTTGGTTCCTCTCAGTGGTTCTTCCTCATGCTCTAAGGAAGTTTCTCTTTTTGAGTCTTGATTCCTCTCAATGGTTCTTTCTCATGATCTTAGGGAATTTCTTCTTTTGAGTCTTGGTTCCTATCAGTGGTTCCTCCTCATGCTCTTAGGGAGTTTCTTGTTTTGAGTCCTGTTTCCGCTCAGTGGTTCCTCCTCATGCTCTTAGGGAGTTTCTTGTTTTGGGTCTTGGTCCCTATGATTGGTTCCTCATGCTCTTAGGGAGTTTCTTGTTTTGGGTCTTGGTCCCTATGATTGGTTCCTCATGCTCTTAGGGAGTTTCTTGTTTTGGGTCTTGGTCCCTATGATTGGTTCCTCATGCTCTTAGGGAGTTCCTTGTTTTGAGTCTTGGTTCCTCATGCCCTTATGAGGTTTTGCTGGACACTGTCTCTCTCATTCCCAAGCCGCACCAACATCTCTGGGAAGCTGTTTTGGGACAGTGAATGTAGGAAGCACCATTTAAAATACAACTGCATTTAAAACTGAACCAAAATAATATTTGTTCCCAAAAAGGTGGTGCTTGACGTTGATGTAGCCTAATAAGTATCTCGGTACGTTTAGCACTAGCGAATGTTATTTTTGTCTCCGTGTCAATTAGAGCGGTTTGCTGGAGCTGCCGAATCTCGCCGCTGGTGGAAAACGCGGCCTTGGATGCACCGTAATGTGTTAAAGAAAAGATGTTCCTTTAGGCGGTGGAGCTTTTTTTTCCCCAGCTGCTCAAAAGGCATGCTAAGGAACTGCACACAAACATGAACATAAACACACACACACACACTCACACACACACACACACACACAAATACACACAAATACACAACACACACACAGTTGGGGGCTAAAGAGAGTGTTTAGGAAACCAGGCAGGCAGAGCTAAAATAGAGCGTGTACTCCTGAGTTAATAAGGTATGCCGGTGAGCAACTCTGGCTTGTGCAAGAACCCCCAGGGGTTAGAGAGAGAGAGAGAGAGAGAGAGAGAGAGAGAGAGAGAGAGAGAGAGAGAGAGAGAGAGAGAGAGACAGTGAGAGAGATTGATTCATGGCTGCTCATAAACTCCCTCAGGAGTTGCACCCTACGAGAAATTGCCACCAAGGAAAATGTTCAGCCAAGTTTCACCGTCACACTGTGCTGTCGGATGAGTCTCACCTCTGGCTCATTTTTCTCAAAGATATGCGACTCTCTGAGAGTCATATATACATATCTAATCTTTACAAGTTCAGCTTGAGGACCTTCCTCCTGAAAACGCACACAGACTCACCCAAACACAGGCCAACGTTGTTTATTCACGACTTCCGTCTGGTTCTGTCGAAAACCACGGCGCTCCCATACGGACGTCTGATATATGGCAACATCTGGATTTCAGATATGTGGCATACATTAGCATATATATGTGTTTACCTTATATCTAACTTATATTAGTCACATATGGGCATGTATGTGACATATCACTGCTGTCAGAACAAAACCAAAATCTCTGAAAAGCTAACTTCACAGGACAAAAGAAAATGTACTTAACTTTTAATGGAAGTGAATGGAGAAATATTTTTTGTCCAAGTAATTTTGCACCATTTGTGTTGGTCAGGAAATTTGCACACAACATAAAGGTCAACTGTACTTTTCAAATTATGCCAACTTATTTCCAATCCCTATATTACGCTAATATATTCAATATTTAATACTTACATATATGCATCAAACACATATGCACACATATTTTATAACATATGTATGACCCATGATGATGTATGTGCATATATGTCCATATATCACATTTCTTTGTGGGCTAACAGATGCTAACACTGCTAACAAATGCTATGCTAACAGACACAAACTACACAATTCCAACAAAAGCTAACATTGGTAAACAAATCAGATGCAGACTTAATGTGCGCTATCCGTAAAGCCAACATGGCCGTACATGAAGGACATGAATGAAATGGGTGTCAGTAAGTTAATAAATAAATAAAAATCCAGGTCCAAAGTCAAGGAGACCTTATGTTATTGGACAGATGGCAACGCTGAAATAAAAGAATAAAGTCAAAAATGATAAGAAAGACAATACAGAACACATGCTAACACTGCTAACACTGCTAACAAAGCCAACGCCAAAGAAGACAAACAACACAGCAGCAGCAACTGCTAGCATTGCAACAAGGACAAACCATACAGAGCAAATGCTAACACTGCTAACAGATACTTCACTATAAAAGCCCAACCTTGCTGCGTGTTTACTGTGGGAACATCATTTGTCCTGTCCGAGTCTGTTCATCTTCTTCAGCTGTACTTTTTCTTTTGTCTCTGCTATCCAACAACCTTCTGCTTTCCCCAAAAAACAACACAATGCTAACAAAGGCTAACATTGCCAACAAGGCCATGCCAAAAAAGACTTATAACACAGTGGACACAAATGCTAGAGTTGCAACAAGGACAAATGATACAGAATACATGCTAACAGAGCTAACAAACGCTTTCTGAGAAAGCTAAATGAACATCATTCACAAGCTAAAGATTCTGAGTTCATTCATTTTCTTTTTTTCGCTCTCTGAATAGCCAGCAATCATCCACTTTCCTGAAAAACAGCGCAATGGCTAACATTAATACAAAATACAGCCAAACCTTCTTTCTCGTTTACTGGGTGAACATCATTCATGGTTCACAAGCTAACGATTCTGAGTTTGTTCGTCTTCCTGAACTGTATGTTTTCTTTCTTCTCTGTTAGCCAGAAATCTTCACTTTCCAAAAAACAACACAATGCTAGGCTAACAATGCTAACAATGCTAACAAAGGCTATGCCAAAAAGACAGACAACACAGGAGCAACAGTGACGAACTAAACAGGACAAATGCTAACACTGCTAACAAATACTTCGCTAAGAAAGCCCAACCTTGCTGCGTGTTTACTGTGGGAACATCATGGTTCGGTCGGTAACGATTCTGAGGTTGTCTGGACTGTACATTTTCTTTCTTTTCCACTATCCAACAGTCTGCTTTGCTAAAAAACAACACAATGCTAACTAAGGCTAACATTGCTAATAAAGACAATGCAATATTGTCTAACATTGCCTAAAAACACAAATAACGCAGTGGAAACAAATACTAGCATTGCAACTGGGACAAATGATACTGAATAAATGCTAAGACAGCTAACAAACACTTTGCAGAGAAAGCTAAATTTACTGCATGAACATCATTCACAAGCTAAAGATGGCCACTGAGAGGAACCAAGACTTCAAAGGAAAAATTCCCTAAGAACACGAGGAAGAACCACTGAGAGGAACCAAGACTTCAAAGGAAAAATTCCCTAAGAACACAAGGAAGAACCACTGAGAGGAACCAAGACTTCAAAGGAAAAATTCCCTAAGAACACGAGGAAGAACCACTGAGAGGAACCAAGACTTCAAAGGAAAAATTCCCTAAGAACACAAGGAAGAACCACTGAGAGGAACCAAGACTTCAAAGGAGAAATTCCCTAAGAATACGAGGAAGAACCATTGAGAGGAATCAAGACTTCAAAGAAAAATTCCCTAAGAACACAAGGAAGAACCACTGAGAGGAACCAAGACTTCAAAGGAGAAATTCCCTAAGAATACGAGGAAGAACCATTGAGAGGAACCAAGACTTCACAGGAAAAATTCCCTAAGAACACAAGGAAGAATCACTGAGAGGAACCAAGACTTCAAAGGAAAAATTCCCTAAGAACACGAGGAAGAAGCACTGAGAGGAACCAAGACTTCAAAGGAAAAATTCCCTAAGAATACGAGGAAGAACCATTGAGAGGAATCAAGACTTCAAAGGAAAAATTCCCTAAGAATACGAGGAAGAACCATTGAGAGGAATCAAGACTTCAAAGAAAAATTCCCTAAGAACACGAGGAAGAACCACTGAGAGGAACAAAGACTCAAATAATAACCAAGACTAAGAACAGGAGAAAGAACCACTGAGAGGAACCAAAACTCAAATAACAACTAAGATTGATAACATGAGGAAGAACCGCTGAAAGGTACTCAAGTGGAGAAACTAACTAAGAATATGAGGAAGAACCAATAGGAGGAACCAAGACTCAAAAGGAGGATTCGGTAAGAACATGAGGAAGAACCACTGAGAGGAACCAAGACTCAACAGGAGAAACAAACTAAAAGAATGAGTAGGAACCACTGAGAGGAACCAACACTCAAAAGGTGAAACCAACTAAGGACATGAGGTAGAACCACTGAGAGGAACCAAGACTTAAAAGGAGAAACCAACTAAGGACATGAGGTAGAACCCCTGAGAGGAACCAAGACTCAAAAGGTGAAACCAACTAAGGACATGAGGTAGAACCACTGAGAGGAACCAAGACTCAAAAGGTGAAACCAACTAAGGACATGAGGTAGAACCACTGAGAGGAACCAAGACTCAAACGGTGAAACCAACTAAGGACATGAGGTAGAACCCCTGAGAGGAACCAAGACTCAAACGGTGAAACCAACTAAGGACATGAGGTAGAACCCCTGAGAGGAACCGAGACTCAAAAGGAGAAACTAACTGATTGTTCCACTTTCCTGAAAATCAACAAAAAGGCTCACATTAAGAAGAAATACAGTGTAAGAACAGACAAACAGCAGTGAATCAACAGTGTGGACACACAATGCAGAACAGATGCTAAGCCAGCTAACAGATGCTTTGCTAAGAAAGCTAATTTAAACATCATTCATGGTTCGCTAGCTAATGATTCTGCCTTCGATCGTCTTCCTGAACTCTACTCTGTTTTTTCTCCACTGGTCAGAATCTTCCGTCCCTAAATGATAATTTACTCCATAAACTGATTGCCATTTTTTTCCCTTGGCCAGTGTCTTATTTGTGGAGTATCGATTGGACTCTGTCTGGCCCGGCTGTTCGTCTAAAAGCCCGGCTCGCTCTCGTCCCGCCGGGACTTCTCCCCAAACTGGTTTAGGCAGTGGCTTATTTACAAAGCTCTCTGTGCTCCAGCTGAAACTTCTTCAGGGTTCCTTCACCACTGCCAGCCAGCCATGGGACGTGATCCAGTTCATTTTTGGCTCTGCGCTGGGACTAGAAAAGAGTTTAAATATGTATTTATTTATTTATTTTCTTTATTTATTTAGTCAGTCTGATTGATGTGCTTGCATTAAATTAGGGTACAGAGCCAAAATCTCTTGGGCTGTGTGAATTTATTTAATTATTTATTTATCAGTCTGACTGATGAATACATATTAAATTATGGTATGAAAGTAAAGTCCCTCGTGGGAGTTTAGGGTCGCTAATTAAATATTCATGTCTGTATGTCAGGATGCATGTATGCATTTATGTATGTTTATTATGATGTGGGTATTAGAGTGGAGCATGAAATCAGAACCTCTCAGGGGAGGGGCTAATTATTTATTCGTTTGTTTATTCATGTATGCAAGTCAGCAATTGTTTCCTAGTTGAGGAGCAAACCAATGATGGTTGCACTCCCTTAGAACATGAGGGAGAACCAATAAGAGAAACCAAGACTCAAAGAACAACCAAGACTAAGAACATGAGGAAGAACCACTGAGAGGAACCAAGACTCAAAAGGAGAAAGTCAGAACATGAGAAAGAACCACTGAGAAGAACCAAGACTCAAAAGGAGAAAGTCAGAACATGAGAAAGAACCACTGAGAGGAACCAAGACTCAAAAGGAGGAAGTAAGAACATGAGAAAGAACCACTGAGAGGAACCAAGACTCAAAAGGAGAAAGTCAGAACATGAGAAAGAACCACTGAGAGGAACCAAGACTCAAAAGGAGAAAGTCAGAACATGAGAAAGAACCACTGAGAGGAACCAAGACTCAAAAAGAGAAAGTCAGAATATGAGAAAGAACCACTGACAGGAACCAAGACTCAAATAACAACCAAGACTAAGAACATGAGAAAGAACCACTGAGAGGAACCAACACTCAAATAACAACCAAGACTAAGAACATGAGGTAGAACCACTGAAAGAAATCAAGAATCAAAAATCAACCAAGAATGAGAACATGAGGAAGAACCACTGAAAGGTACTCAAGTGGAGAAACTAACTAAGAATATGAGGAAGAACCAATGGGAGGAACCAAGACTCAAAAGGAGACACGAACTGAAGTTTTAAGTGACCCTCATTAGTCCCACAACGGGGGAATTTCACCACCACATTTAACCCATCTGTGTAGTGAAACACCACATACACACTAGTGAACACACACACTAGGGGGCAGTGAGCACACTTGCCCAGAGCGGTGGGCAGCCCTATCCACGTCGCCCAGGGAGCAGTTGGGGGTTGGGTGTCTTGCTCAAGGGCACTTCAGTCACGTACTGTCAGCTCAGGAGATCAAACCAGCGACCTTCTGGTCACAGGGCTCGTTCCCCAACCTCCAGCCCATGACTGCCCCTATGAGAAAGAGTCACTGAGAGGAGCCAAGGCTCAAAGAACAACCAAGGCGGAGAACATGAGAGAGAATCAAATAAACAAACATCGCTCAGCGCCGCCCCCTAAAGGTGACATTAATCTTAGCTGAGCTCTCCTGTAATAGTTAACTGTGGTTTTCTATGACCTTTTAATGCTTTCTAAGCTAATAATCCACTCACTGCTTCCCAAAACACCGTAATTCTCTGCTTCCTCTGACAGGAGATGGATGTGTCCGTCTTTCTCTCCGCGGCGCTGACACTCACCCCCAGCCGTCCCCAGCTGTGCATCGGCTCTCTTTACATCTTCACTTGGCTGGATGTGTGTAGGTCATCTCCCCCTCCTCCTGACGTCCTGGGTCAGCCATGTCCTCCCACTTCCAACTCGGCCATCAGCATGCCAGCCATCCACAGTGCCATCAATCAAACACCTGGCACCAGCACTCACACCCAGCAGGACCCAGCAGAACAGTAGCACACACACACACACACACACACACACAGAAGTTTGTTCGTACACACTCCTCCTGCTGTCTGTCTGTTGTGTGAGCGGGCCAGGTTTGTTTAACACCTTTACAGTAGCACACAGAGAGAGAGCGACAGAGCAGTGTGGGGCTGTTACAGTGGGAAGATTACAGCATACAGGTGCTACATACATACCATATATATATATATATATATATATATATATATATATATATATATATATATATATATATACACTCACACTGACCACACTTTTTCATTAAATTCTCCTTGTTTCTATGCTCATTGTCCATTTTATCAGCTCCACTTACTATATAGGTGCACTTTGTAGTTCTACAGTTACAGACTGTAGTCCATCTGTTTCTCTGATACTTTGTTAGCCCCCTTTTACCCTGTTCTTCAGTGGTCAGGACCCCCACAGGACCCTCACAGAGCAGGTACTATTTGGGTGGTGGGTCATTCTCAGCACTGCAGTAACACTGACGTGGTGGTGGTGTGTTAGTGTGTGTTGCGCTGGTCTGAGTGGATCAGACACAGCAGCGCTGCTGGAGTTTTTAAACACCTCAGTGTCACTGCTGGACTGAGAATAGTCCACCAACCAAAAATATCCAGCCAGCAGCGTCCTGTGGGCAGCGTCCTGTGGGCAGCGTCCTGTGACCACTGATGAAGGACTAGAGGATGACCAACACAAACTGTGCAGCAGCAGATGAGCTATCGTCTCTGACTTTACATCTACAAGGTGGACCGACAAGGTAGGAGTGTCTAATAGAGTGGACAGTGAGTGGACACAGTGTTTAAAAACTCCAGCAGCACTGCTGTGTCTGATCCACTCAGACCAGCACAACACACACTAACACACCACCACCACGTCAGTGTTACTGCAGTGCTGAGAATGACCCACCACCCAAATAGTACCTGCTCTGCGAGGGTCCTGTGGGGGTCCGGACCACTGAAGAACAGGGTAAAAGGGGGCTAACAAAGTATCAGAGAAACAGATACAGTCTGTAACTGTAGAACTACAAAGTGCACCTATATGGACAGTGAGTGTAGATATAAGGAGGTGTACTTGAAGTGGTCGGTCAGTGGCAAATGAGTAGGTGTTTCTAATAAAGTGGCCAGTGAGTGGAAATACAAGGTAGGTGTTTCTAATAAAGTGGCCAGTTAGAGGAAGTAGAAGGTAGCTGTTTCTAATAATGTGGCCAGTTAAAGGAAGCACAAGTTAAGTGTTTCTAATAAAGTGGCCAGTGAGTGGAAGTACAAGGTAGGTGTTTCTAATAAAGTGGCCAGTTAGAGGAAGTAGAAGGTAGGTGTTTCTAATAAAGTGGCCAATGAATGAAACCCCAAGATAAGTGTTTCTAATAAAGTGGCCAGTTAGAGGAAGCACAAGTTAAGTGTTTCTAATAAAGTGGCCAGGGTAGATATTTCTAATAAAGTGGCCAGTAGTTCTTCCAATAAAGTGGCCAGTGAGTGGAAGTAGAAGTTAGGTGTTTCTAATAAAGTGGCCGGTGACTGGAAGTAGAAAGTAGGTGTTTCTAATAAAGTGGCCAGTTATTATTTTTATATTATTATATCACAGCTGGCTGCAATCAGTGGCATTTTTCTCTTTCGTGTTTGTACATTCAGCCCTTTATTTCACCACAATACAGCTGGAGGCTCCTTTTTCACACTGCAGACCTCCAGCTTGTTCAGGAAAGAGTTTTCAAACTTTTCTCTTCATTATCGTCGCCTGGCTGTCGTTGCGTTCCTGCCCAGCCGCCTGTAAATTGAGGTCAGGTACGTGCGAGACTCTCGCTCGCTTTCACCAACACCTGGTTCCCCCGGGGGCCGTGTTGGAACTGCCCTGAACGCTGCCTTCTCTCTGAGGTTGATACCTTTTTTTCTTTTCTAAAGAGACAAAATGGTTTGCTTGTCATTATCAAAGTGTCTCTACAAGCTCTGCGAAAACAAAAGGGGGGGGAACAGCCACGGCTGCACTTGTTCGCTGGTTATCAGATGATGTTTGTGGCATCTGAATTATGACATGTCATGCAATGGTTATGAAAAAACATTGAGGTATTCAGACTCTAGATATTTACAGTAATTATGTTCTGATCTATTAAACCCAAGGCATTAATAGAGATATTAATAAGTTACATATATACACAATCATCATATAACCCTAACCTCTAAATTTACACTATGAATGATGTTGATTTATCATGAGAAACAGTCACTGCTAGGTCTCTCACAATTACTACATAATCACATAATCAAATTAGAGATGATCACAACTGTTTGTAAATACATATGAACGTATGAAAATGTTCCTGTATTTTGCTGCATTCATACGTTCCTCAGTTCTTACCAGTCTTCTTGCTGCTGCTACTGCTACTACGATGTACCCCCATGGCATGATACTGCCACCACCATGTTTCACCATAGGGATAATGGTATTAGCCAGGTGATGTGCTGTGCCTGATTTTGGGTTAGACATAGTACTTGCTGTTCCGCCTAATGAGTTAAATTTTTTCGTCATGTTGCCAGAGTCCTTACATTTGAGTCCCACAGCAGGAGGCCTGAGTGCTTTTGTGAATGGGAGATTCCGGTTTTTGATTTTTAATTAATTTTCAAACAACTTTAAAGACATGTTTTCACTTCATCATTGTAGGTCAGTAAGTGTAGATTAATGGGTAAAAATGGTAATTATATCCAGTCAAAATCAAATCTACAACACAATAAAGTGCAAAAAAAATTAAATAATAATAATAATAATAACAAAGCTAGCGAAAATGCAGAATTAACATTGTTGACTAAAGTCAATTTAGTAACAACACGCAAAAACAGTGCATTCAGTAGGTCGGTTTGGAGTCATCAGGCTCTGTAAATGCATTGTGGCATTAAATCAGGTAAAAATTTGACTGGACAACTTTCATTTGTATTGAAGCAATATTTGACCAGGAATAATGGGGTTCTACTTTGTCCACTGCTGCTACTGAAGCATGGCACCAGAATGCAATGTTCAGTCACTTGTTTTAATAAAATACACACAAGGTATAAGATCAATCAAAGCAAAAGGAATTTCATCAGTTAAAAGTCCCAAATGTGCTTTCAACTCTAAACCAGCTCAGTAGAACCACCCATATCTATCCATCCTCAAAGTCTGAACAGCCACAAATTGCCTGTAGTTACAGAAACACCCAACAGCCAAATGCTGAGCTCTATATTAGGATATTAAACAGTGTTGGAAGTCGCCGAACGTCGATGTCAGAGCGCTCGAAGTATCACTTCACACACAACCTCCCATTTCACACACATAATCCCACGAACACAAAAGCTAATGACGATGTTAGTGTTGAACGGCCATCAAAATGCCACCGAGAAGCTCGTCTTTCATTCATGAGCGGCTTCGTCGGCACAGGCAAACATCATGACTAATATTTGCAGTTTAACCTGCGTGGCCAGGCGGATAATTACTCAAATGAATTTTTAATCTGTCTGGAAGACAGAAGGATTGCAGACTGCTGCTGCTGAAAACTGGGTCACCCTCATATTACTGCGCTGGCTTCTCTGAGCTGAAGCACTCAGCGCTGCTCTAACGCAGGTGAACGTCACACTCCGCCACGGCAAACGGGCTGGATAACATGTTAAACCAACCCGCGTGTGGATAACGTGATTTAAATCTGTTTATAATAAACCGTGACTGTGGACCGAGAATGATGAAATGGGTCAGCGAAAAGAAAGATTACAGAGAATTTCACATGTAGAAACAGTGAAAATATGCATAAATTGTAATATATATGTTCAGTGACTGGGTCGAGCTTCAGAGGCTGTGGAAGGGAGTTCGGCGGAGAGGAGATCAAAGCTGACCGCATTGTATTTTGATGATCCCTTACAGCTTCAGCGCTCTTTGCCTGGGAATCTACAAGTCTCTGGAACTGTTCTGGAGGAATGGAACACCGTTCTTCCCAAAGATTTTTGCCCATTTGGTTTTTTGATGATGGCGGTGGAGAGCGCTGTCCAACACATCGGTCCAAAATTTCCCCCAGGTGTTCAGATGGTGACTGTGAAGGCCATAGTATATTATTTACACCATTCAGTGACCCCTCGTGACCTGTGGACGGCAGCACTGTCATCCTGAAAGCTCCCATCTGGATAGAAATCAAAATAGGATAAAGGTGATCATCAGTACTGATCTGTAGTGAGCCTTCCCTCTAAGTGACACCAAACCAAGCTACCTTAATGTCCCCCAGCATAACAGAGTGTAGGGGTCAAGCATTCAGGCCTGTACCGTTCTCTTGGTCTGTGCCGCCACTTGTTGAGAACATGGCAAAGATCACTGTTCTCCACATCTCTGTAGAGCAGTGCTGAGGGTTTCTACACCACTGACCTCTCAGATGGTCTTTGTAACGAGGGGTTCTGCTCTGCAGCTCTACTATAATAGAGTTGTGGACGGTCTGTTCTCGTCTTGCACTGATGTTCTCAGTCACCTGAGGAAGATCTGCTCTTGCATATCGCACTGATGCATGAGCATCGCACACTGTCAGAAATTAAGGTTCTGTGCGGGTACAATTTTGTTCATCAAGGTACAAACAGTGTAAATGTTCCCTCAAAGCTCCAACAGTGGTTTTAAGGTCTGATTGTGAACCTTAAATAAGTTTCTCCAGGTGAAAAGTTCGTATTTGTACCTTTTCATAACCGAATGTTTTAAAACAGAACAGTAAAATAAAAGCCTGGAGACGAGACGGGGTGTGTGGAGTCAGTACAGCTTAGAACATATCATTTCAGTGGATTATGGTTCAGTTATGTTCCCTGACTAAAGGTACTGAGATGGACCCTTGAGGGTCCCACCCCAGTGACAGGAGGCGAACCGACCCAGAGACAGTTTAGTACCTTTATTTCTGAGAGTGCACTCACTGAATGTGCACTTTCACCAGTTTCCAACCAAATTTACTCACTGATATCTTTTCCACAGATCTAAATATCATTTTAGTTCCTGGTCCTGTTGAAACAGTTGAGCAGTCTTTGTGATTGAAGCTCCATCCGTGCTCCAATAACCAAGAACCCTTTCTCAGAGTCGCTTAGATCTTTTCTTCTTGCCGTCTTCATCCAAAATTGAGGTCAACTGGTGCTGCTCAACATATATATCTGGGGTAAAAGAGAATACATAACAAGGCTCGTCCGTTTCAACGAGATTGTGCTATCCTGGCGTCAAGCTCAAAGACTGGGTCGAGCTTCAGAGGCTGGGAAAGCGGGGAGCGGAGATCAAGAGGAAATCAAAGCTGTGCGCTATACTGTCCGCCCCAGACCAAACATTTTATCTTGTTTGCAGAGGTTTTTCCCCTCGTCTGCTAAAAACACGGCTAATGCCAGCCACGCTAACGTCCTTCTCCTGACTCGTACTCGTCTGCCACTCTGTAAACACCCAAATTCCATTTCTAAAGGCTTTTTTGCAAACATAAGCCTGCTGTATAATACGGTCACTTCCCACAACCTGCTCCGTGTTTACGCAAAGCATTGACGAGAACGTAAGACCGTTCCCCAAACAACAGCACGGAGAGGGAACAATATGGCTGCCGTGAATAATTCACGACATCCCGACACCCTCACATCTGCTAGAGGGAGAAAAGCCTTCGTGATGGCTTCCAAACAGCCTGTTAAAGGGACAGTTCTACTAGGGAAAAAGCTAATGTGGCTAATGACGAAGGCTAGTCTGGATTTGGATGACGCTGTAGCTTTCATTCAGCAATATTAGCCTAAATGTAACCTACATTTCATGCAGTCCTCCAGTTGAAATGCATTCATTAAAACCGCAGCCGATAACCGTAGCACACATTTTTAATCCCTTTAGCGTGCGCCACGTCACATCAAAGTCTTGTGCATTCATTGTCAGGCGGTTTATTGACTGTTCATTATGTAGGTCGGCGTAATTCCATAAGCTAATGAATCATTCCATGTTGCTATTGTGCTATACATTCCCATAATGTCTAGACTCAAAGTGGTTTGTTGTATTATTGTCTCATTATGTTCTGTTATTAGCCTTGAGTTATACAGCCAAATGTGCAGACCTATGCTGATGCATGCTAATGCCAGTCGTGGTTATGATGTGTGGTTTGATGTGCGCAATGTGCCACCAAGCCTCCATTCCAGCTGTTCCTCACAGACATCTGGCTCCAATGCAATTTCATTCTGAAACAGAGTGGAACGGGAGCGCTTGCGGCTAATGCTAACGGCAGAAATAGGCTCCAGCTGACCGGCCTGTTTTGGGGCACACCTGCGCAGGTGCGTTTCATTACCCTTCTCTCCTGAACTGAGCACCTTTCTAGCTCTCTAACATCCCGAAATGCTGTTAACATGCCGATTTTCTTGGACCAAACATACTCTGCTCAGTTCAGCTGACACGCTCCTACATGGATCACCCACACTCCCGTGGCTAAACGTGATTTTTACAAGAACGCTAGAATTTCTAAATATATATTTTTCAACAAGTTGTTTCCTGCAGCCAACAAGGTCTCAGCATATGTGTATCTTCTTCAAGCTTGTTGGAAAGTCGTCCCAGGTGGCTCCTCAGGAAGCTGCTTGAGAGAACGCCAAGAGCTGCTTCAAGGCAGGGGGTGGTGGGGGGTGAGGTGTACTAAAGAATGTAAGACAGAAGATAGTTTAGACTTTTTTGGTCACTGCAGAATTCCATGTGTTATTTCCAGCGGGGAACCCTGAAGGCAAACATGTCTGTATTTGAATTCTGCAAATATTCAAGATTAGGAACGAGAGGGTTCTTGAATTGAAATAGGCCACAGAAAATTGTGCATTTGAGACCATTTTCTTTGTGGTATCTAGAAAAACACAGCCACATGAACTCTCCCATTAGTTAGGACTTAAAGAGTGGAATTTAAGGTTTTACTTTTGAGAAAAAAGGTCACTCTAGACCAGAACCCAAATACCATTTTCGATAAAAATTTCAAACCACCTTGGGAGCCACATTTAATGTCAATTTTGCAATCTTTCCTGTAAATATGTCTCAGTATGTGTTAATGTGCTAGTATAGACTAAAAAATATTATATAAACAAAAACACAGACTGACTTTGCTCTGCTTTAAGCTTTAGCTCAGCTATAACTGCTTTTCTTGCATCTCAGGCAGGAAACTTTTTTGCAAAAGTAGAACAGTTTCTTGTAAAATGTCTCTCCATGTTTGACTTTTATGAGGCTGAAGTTGCTTCTCGTTCTCCAGCTTCTTGTCTGAATTTTCACGTTCCACCTTAAATGGTGCCTGAGGTACCAGAATGCAACTGCTGCACCATTTAAGGTGGAACTGGAAAATTCGAACAAGAAGCTGACAAATGAGAAACTGACTTCAGCCTCATGACTTTTTAGTGTTTGTCAGTTTCTCACTGCAGATTAAACATATCAGGAAACCAGCTGGAGTGACTATAAATGTAAATCCATTCGTCTCCAAATTATCAACGTTCATCTTAAATCTCTCTCTTTGCCGTTTCGTTAGCTACTAGCTAGGCGAGACTGTTGCCTTTGTTGCTATGGTGACCAGCAGTCTGCGCTGATCTTCAGGGTTAAAGGGTGAATTAGCAGTTCTACATTAACTCCAGAGTTTAAGACCATTTATTGTTAAACTGTGTTGAACGATCAGCAGAGCTTTATTTTACTGTAAAGGAGGATTATTTTATTTTTACCTACAAATCTAATTCAGCTGTGGAGCCACAACAGGGCAGTAAAAGAGCCGCATGTTGCCGACTCCTGCTCTAGACCTTTTGGTAGATCTAGATATGTCACTGACTGTGAATACGAGTCATAGTTTAAGCAGGTTTCAGGTAGTTGTTAGGAATGGAAAGAGTCTCTATTAAACGCAACCACTCAAATATGCCATGTTTTACAAGCTTCAAAGGTGTTTATGTGCACCACCGTTAGCTCAGCTGAATATCACACACACATAAATTGGTTCTTCAAGGGTTCTTTAGTAAAAATTGGTTTTACATAGAACCATGAACACTCAAATAACACTCCCTTTGCATGATTAAAGGATCCTTTGCATCATGAAATAATTTTTTACATTGATGGAGGATGTGCTGTAGATGATTCTGTATAGCACATTTTCGAAAAGGTTCTATATAGAACCATAAAATGTTCTATATAAGGTTCTACTTAGCACCAAAAAAGGTTCTTCTTTCATCGTAACCACAGCAGAACACTTTTTGGTGCTATAAGGTACCCTTTTCAAAAACCATGCATTCTCCATCAGTCTGACGAATGCTTTCATGACAAAAAGAAACATTCAATCAGACAAAGGGATCTTTCCTAAAGAACCTTTGAAGAATAATCTTTAAGAGTGATACTGATAGAGATCATATGGGGTGCTAGTAGAAATTAGCATTATCATCATAGAGGTGTTTTTTCTCATTTTATGCTCAGATTTTGACATTTATAGCCTAAACTTAGCACTTAAGACGAAAGGCTTAGCACATAATATTACAAACAGTATCATTAGGCATCCCCTAAGGGCTTCAGTGTGAAATACCATTATGAAACACATTATTTTTCTTGTTTTTGACCATGTTTTGGCCTTTACTGAACTGAAGGCCTAGCTCCAGTAGTCATGGTTTGGTCCTGGTTATTTCATAGTTGATATCTTCACTGCTATTAGAAAATGTGTAAATTTATAAAAGTAAAAGTAACCCTTCTGTGAGTAGGCGTGTCCAAACTTCTTTGAAGGTTTCGCATAGCTGTTGAGGATGGGAGTATAAGCTGTAATGGAATCCTGTTGCATTTTCAGCTCAAAAAAGACAATGTAATTATGGTGCTACTATATTTCCTGCGGTGCTACATCTCTCTACACAGTGTGTCAATAAACACATAAAGCGGGCGAAGCTTAAGCCGTCAAAACATTCCGAATTCTCTGTGAAAATCTTAGGTTTCTTCAAGGAGCAGGTAAGAGAATCTGAATAGGTGGATAATTGCATTTCATGGAAAAAGCACATGCGCCAACGATGAGCCATACATGCCGAAAACGCGCGAAATAATGTGGATAATTATGATGGGGCCTCTCTAACGCTCAGACAGGCCGACATGGCCGCCACCACCTCTGTCTTGCCTGCTTCCACGGCTACCGCAAACGGAAAGTAATGACATCACGGGCCTTTCATCTCCCCCGGCGGAAAGAACAAATGCTGACAAGCCCGGCAGCCTCGAAAAATAGTGTGTCCTCCAGTCTCTCTCTCTCTTTCTGTCTCTCCATCTGACTCATATGGATATTCATAGCCCCGTCTGAATGCTGACGCTTCCCTTCACCACCATTACATTGTGTCGTGGTTGTTTCTACCTCATCGGGGTGAGCTTTACCAAGAACATTCATCAGTCTAGAATAGCCGAAAAGTGTTTATATGCACCACCGTTAGCTTAACACTAATATACCATTAGAAATTGCATAGAAATCCCAGAAGCAGCATTATCACAGGGGTTTTATTTTCTCATTTTTGATCATGTTTGCCATTTATATTCTGAACTGGTGGTCTAGTTGTAAAAGTCAATGGCTAACGTAGTATTAAACGTCCTATAGGAGCGCTAGCAAAGACTAGCATAATGATACAGGTGTTATCCTAGATTTTGGCCATGTTTTAACACTTATAGCTCGAACTGAAGGCTTAGCTCTAAAAATGATGGACATTCACAGCCCTGTCTGAGTGCTGATGCTTCCATTCCAAATATTCCTTTGTGTCATTATTGTTTCTACCTCAGTCGGATGTGTCTAGAATATCCAAAAGGTGTTTATGTGCACCACCGTTCGCTTAACACTAATATACCATTAGATATCGCATAGAAATCCCAGAAATTAGCATTATCACAGGGGGCTTATTTTCCCTTGTTTGTTGACCAATTTTATCATTTATGGTCTGAACTGAAGTTCTAGCTATAAAAGTCATGTTTTGCCACTGGCTAATATAGTATTAAAAGTCCTGTAGTAGTGCTAGCAGAGAACATTTATAGCCCGAACTGAAGGCTTAGCTCCAAAAATTACTTTGTGTCATGGTTGTTTTTGCTTCATCTTGCTTTCAGTTTGTCGATGAAATCAGCAGGTATAATTTCCCACGCCTCCAAAGTTCAGTCTTAGAAGCTGGTTGATGATTTTCTGAAGCAATCAAACACATTCAGTGGTGTTGAGGTCTGGACTCTGGGGTGGTCAGTCCATCGTTCAGCTTCTGTGTTTGATGTGTCCGTCTCCTTTTCTCAGTGAGGCTACACATCCTTTCAGACCCACAGCGCTGAGTCGTCTTCTCACAGTGGAAGGATGGACAGAAACACCTGTGGATGTTTTCAGATCTGAAGCAGCTTGATTTTCTCCTCTCTCTCAGAGATGAAAGCTTTAAGTGCTGTTAAGCATGTATTTTTAAGGCCAGTCATTTTCATGCATGAAGTATATGCTTCAGCCAGCAGGGACGTTAAAACCATTAGCCACTCGAAGTTACTTACGCTGAGCACTTATGTCATGAACACCTGTTACTCAACTATTTTCCATTTTGACCAATCTGCGCTAAAGTGCATCTCCAAGCAAGCATGTTTTCTCTTATCTCGCGAAGCCTGACCTACTGTCCCCGATCTGAAGTATTAAACTTTCAGGCTGCCGGCCCTTTTTTCGTGGTTCTCCTGGTAATTTATTCGTTAATATGTGGGATGTGTTTGGGCCAATTAAGCAGTCTCACTGAAGTCAAATGACTGCAGACTGACTCATGGCTTCTGAGCTGGCAAATTATACATGAGGGCTGCTGAAGAAGGAGAAGAAGAAGCCAAAAAAAGTGTTCTCATGAGGATCGTACTCTGAATGTGCAATATCAGCATGTCATTCAAGCTGAAAAACCGCACGACTGTGAGGATACCTCTGAAATGGCCTGCCGCTGACCCTCCGTGTGGTTTACACTTCATTAGCCACAGCAAATGGCGTTCAAACGCAGTCACGACCACTTACATGTTAGCTGGTGTGGCATTTTGTTGTTCCCATATTTCAGATTTGCTTGTGTTGGTTAAAGGTTCGATCAAATGTGAAGTAGTGGCTGAATTTAATGCAATAGTTTGGTGAACGATCAAACCCAGATTACACTTTCATTATGCAAAATGTGGTCAGCCAGCTCGGACTTGTTCGGTGTTCTTACTTTGGTTAGGTTCTTACTTTATTTTTACACTGGAGCTAGCTGGTAATATTAGCTTAAACCCCACCAGTCTGCAAATCAAATTATGTTGAATTCTCCAGTGATCAGATTTGATGATGTGGTTACTGATGCCGCACAACTAAAACCAGTAGATGGATCAAGGGTAGAATGTCCATTCTTTAGTCCAGTTTTAGAGATAACAGTTTGTCATACAGTGTCACAAACCACATAAACGAGTCTGTAACTGTACCTCTGGTGGTGCTCCAGTTCGGCCTGTGGTGGCTCCAGCTTGTTTATGAGCAAGCTGGTGCCTTTTGGGCAAATCACTAAGGCTGTAATGTCAAAGCTTCAGACTGAAGCCTTAGTTGTTTACACAGTTAGCCGTCCAACACAAATGTTTCCCTTAATTTGTGCATTAATGAGCTTAAATCGCTCCACCTTAAACAGACGTGTTTCTAATAAAGTGGCCAGTGAGTGAAATTACAAGTAGGTGTTTCTAACAAAGTGGCCAGTTAGTGGAAGAAAAAGGTAGGTGTTTCTAATAAAGTGGCCAGTGAGTAGGACACAAAGGTGTTTCTAATAAACTGGCAAGTGAGTGGAAGCACAAGGTAAGTGTTTCTAATAAACTGGCAAGGGAGTGGAAGCACAAGGTGTTTCTAATAAAGTGGCCAGTGAGTGGAAGCACAAGGTAGGTGTTTCTAATAAAGTGGCAAGGGAGTGAAATTACAAGGCAGGTGTTTCTAATAAAGTGGCAAGTAAGTGGAAGCACAAGGTAAGTGTTTCTAATAAAGCGGCCAGTAAGTAGAAGCACAAAGTAGATGTTTCTAATAAAGTGGACGCTGAGCACAATATTTTGAGTCAAATGTATATTACGGCTCCAGCTGAGAGCAGTTAGACCTTCATTAGTCTTTCTTTCTTCCTTCTTTAATTTTGTTGCTGAGCTCTTTTCCAATTAGTTCCAGCTTCAGCTGTTACAGCTTCCCATGTGAACTGCAAAAAGTTTGCTGTGAAACATCGAGGGACGAGATAAAAATCGCCACAGTGCTTTTTTGGAGCAAGCCTCATTAGAAGTTAGGCATGCCGCGTTATGCTAAACATCAAAACATTTTCATTTTCATTCCAGAAAAAAAGATTAATTAAGACTTTATTTGAAGATATCAGTTGAACACTGAAGTGTGTAAAAGCCCAGCACTGATATTCGTAAATGGAAATGTATGTGTTAATTGTGAATTTCTGAAACCAACTTTGAAAAACAGTGGAGCTGTAGATGAGCCACTGTAGAGCGCCCCCTAGATTATTACAAATTTAAATGTTTTTTTCTGAAGGACACAGTGGTGGCAGGTGCAACGGTGAGTGACGTTTGTTTATTTGATGGTTGTTAATGACGCCTTTAGAGGGCGGCGCTGAGCGACGTTTGTTTATTTGATGGTTGTTAATGACGCCTTTAGAGGGCGGCGCTGAGCGACGTTTGTTTATTTGATGGTCGTTGATGATGCCTTTAGAGGGCGGCGCTGAGCGACGGTTGTTTATTTGATGGTTGTTAATGACGCCTTTAGAGGGCGGCGCTGAGCGACGTTTGTTTATTTGATGGTCGTTGATGATGCCTTTAGAGGGCGGCGCTGAGCGACGTTTGTTTATTTGATGGTCGTTAATGACGCCTTTAGAGGGCGGCGCTGAGCGACGTTTGTTTATTTGATGGTCGTTATTGACCCCTTTAGAGGGCGGAGCCGAGCGACGTTTGTTTATTTGATGGTCGTTAATGACGCTTTTAGAGGGCGGCGCTGAGCGACGTTTGTTTATTTGATGGTCGTTAATGACGCCTTTAGAGGGCGGCGCTGAGCGACGTTTGTTTATTTGATGGTCGTTAATGACGCCTTTAGAGGGTGGCGCTGAGCGACGTTTGTTC
>NW_023494825.1:0-87500 GCF_904425465.1 Colossoma macropomum | reverse complement strand
CTCACCATGATGAAAGGGATTTTTCACTTAAACACATAATCCTGAATCACTGCATGGGCTGCTTGGGCTTCCTGAAGAACCTGACTGAGGATCTCTCAGTGGAGGCCTGTAGATTTTCATCAGACATCTCACTGCTCCTCCCAGGACTCTGACTAGCAGCTCAGATCTACTGAACTCCTCACAGCTCTTACTGAAACTGTATATGTACCTACAGCAGTTTGATGAAAACAGAAGAAAGAAGTGCAGCATAAACCTTTGGAACCCCCTTGGAAGCAGCTTGGAAACCCCTTGCACAGAAACGCTAACCGTGTCACGTAGCTCGTGAACGGTGGGGAGGGAGCTCCACAGCTTGCGTATGTGCGTGAATCACCAACATAAGGAAAGCGCAATTATCCCGACTTGTTACTACCACGCTGCCGACGCTCTTGCCAAGGAGTGTAAACCGTGGCACTAACTTCAATTGCGGTAATAACTTTAATTATGGCAGAGAGACGGCAAACAGTCATGAATGGATTAATGATATGCCATACGATCTCAAACGGCTGTGCCATTTCAGCCCAACCAGCACAGTTTAACAAGCTTAGCATCTCAAAAAAGCTTTTTATAGCCTTCTTCCCATCAACTGTACACACGTCTAGTCCCGTTTGATGATTCCCAGCACTGTGAACAGAAATAACTCTCATATATACACAGAATAACTGGCCACTTTTATAAACCCCCACCCCCCCCAGCTCCCCCTTGCTTTGCGACTGTAGCCCACTGCACATTTATATACTGGACCTATAAGGTAGTTGTTTCTTATAAAGTGGCCAGTGAGTGGAAGTATAAGGTAGTTGTTTCTAATAAAGTGGCCAGTCAGTAGAAGCACAAGGTAGCTGTTTCTATTAAAGTGGCCAGTTAGCAGAAGTACAAGGTAGCTGTTTCTAATAAAGTGGTCAGTTAGTGGAAGCAAAACGTGGGTGTTTCCAATAAAGTGGCCATGAGTGGAAGCACAAGGTAGGTGTTTTTAATAAAGTGACCAGTCAGCAGAAGAACAAGGTAGCTGTTTCTAATAAAGTGGCCAGTTAGCAGAAGTACAAGGTAGCTGTTTCTAATAAAGTGGCCAGTTAGGAGAAGTACAGGGTAGCTGTTTCTAATAAAGTGGCCAGTTAGCAGAAGTACAAGGTAGCTGTTTCTAATAAAGTGGTCAGTTAGTGGAAGCAAATGTGGGTGTTTCCAATAAAGTGGCCATGAGTGGAAGCGCAAGGTAGGTGTTTCTAATAAAATGGCCAGTCAGCAGAAGAACAAGGTAGCTGTTTCTAATAAAGTGGCCAGTTAACAGAAGTACAAGACAGCTGTTTCTAATAAAGTGGCCAGTTGGTGGAAGCATGTGAATTACTTTAGGCAAAGCTGTTTTGACTGCACACACTACTAACCAAAGTGGTGTTACCATGGTGATGAGCGTTGTTCTGCTTGTGTATATTTAATGATTTATTGAACACATCCCTTGTATCTAAAGTATCCAGAGACATGTTGCCAGATACTGCCCTACATCTTCAACGGCAGGAAAATTCAAAAGCAAATCAGGCTTTTCAGACTCCTCAGACGGCAGGTATGAACTGTAACCACAGGCCGCCATCGAGCACAGAGGTACAGAGCCTCCACAGCGCTGCGGGTCAAAAGCTTGTCACACTCATCCATCAGGCTGGGATGAAAGCGGCCGATGATGGATCTCAGATTACCTCCTGCCGCGCTGCAAAAGACGTTCAGCAAAAGCCGGGAAAAATCCATCTCAGTCAGGTCGCCATAGGGGAGGTCCATCATCTCCAGGGTGACTGGACATCTGAAGATTATCTCCTTCACCTCCTCTGCTTGCCTTGTCCTTTTTTTTTTCATTTTACAACTATTATTCCATTACCTCTCCCGTGTGATATCAGCTCCTCAGAAGGTGCTTTGGAGAATCCAGTGCTATTCACAGTGTTACACAGTTTCCCCATTTCTCTAAACGTAGCCAGTGAGCCAAAACTGAGCAAAGAGTCTATGAGGATAATGTGGGTAACAAGTAATGGAAGCTAAAACCCCACCAGGTAGCAGCTACACTGTAATTGTTCTCACTGGAGCTTCTTGACAGCTACACATCCTTTCAGACCCACAGCACTGAGTCATCTTCTCACAGTGGAAGGATGGACAGAAACACCTGTGGATGTTTTCAGATCTGAAGCAGCTTGATTTTCTCCTCTCTCTCAGAGATGAAAGCTTTAAGTGCTTTTTATCTGATGGGGGCAGTTCTGGTGTCTACCAGGTCTTCCAGGTGGTTGTTAGGCGCCTCATTTTCTCTGGAGCTTTTATTCATTCTTTATGGCCCAACCAAATTCCTTGTTTTTCCCCAACCCCTTGTTTTCAAGTGTCGCCCCTTGGAACTGAATTACAACAGCTAGTGGTTGAAATCTTCCCTCTGAAATGGGACCCTCAAATAAAAAGAGCATCACTTCATTAACAGCTACTAGCGCTGCTCTGTAGGCGACCCTGCCAGTCTGCAGTGACAGCAGAGGAGGGTAAAGTTCAGCTCCTCACTGCTGGGCTTTAGTTACATTTAGGGCATCATATGCCTTCAAAGAGGGGGGCGATTATTTATTATCACCCACCACTAATTCTTCAGTTATATGAAGCTGAAGTCGGATGTTCACCAACTTCTTGTTTGAATCTTCCCGTTCCACCTTAACTGGCGCAGCAGTTCTGATGGCTGAGGCTCCAGAATGTAACTGCTGCACTATTTAGGGTGGAACAGGAAATTTAGCTAGCTAGCTACCGAGACATCAGCAGTACTAGTGATTTTTTTGCTTGTTGTGAAAAAAAAGACGATAATACACTGAAATGACATTAAACTAAGATAATACAGTGATTAACGTAATTTTTTAACTAAGAAAATTCTCACATTTGCAGGTTTCTTTGGTCGCTTGTGTAGCCATCTTGGAGTCTGAAAACCCTCAGTTTGGAGGGTCATGTAGCTCTAACACTTCGCCCTACCCCTCCATCTCAACAAAAATCAGGACACCCTACCACCCTAGGCGTGAACACGCAAAACAGAGGGGTAGGGCTAAGTGGTAGGGGCGAGGGGTGAAATCAGATTGGGCCTATGTCTTTTTCAACATCGTCAGAAACCACATAATCAAGGCTATTAGAGATTAATTAACAACTCAATTGAGGTGAGAATGTGATGATGTTGGCAGGCAGTTTGGTGTTAACTGGTGGGGTATAAGTTTCTAGTACATGTTAGCTACATACTCTCGAAGAAACCTTCTGACACCAAACATACGCCAGACTCTCGCTCGAGGGAGTGGTGGAACTATCACAGTTCAGGGAGTGGTGGAAATTTTGAGAAGTGGATGTCAAAAAAAAGAAGCGAGAGAATTTCAGGTGAGCCAGTCACGGTTCAGTGCCGGGCACGGACAAAGACAACCTGGCAGAAAGGCCGCAGGAAAATGGAGAAAGAAATTGAAGTTGCTGGTAGTCGAGCTGCAGACAATAGGAGGGCAGTAATATAACCGTGTCCCTGTCCCCAGGCCCAGTGGACTGAATGACACTGAGAGGAAAAAAGAAAAGAAAAACGTGTTTTGTTTGTGCAGATAGAAGACATCACCAAAAATAGACTGCAAGTGTAACCAGACACAATCTCAGAAATGCGTCCGACACCAGCTGTGTCCTTGTTTCAGAGGCACACAATCGCAGCAGGAGTCGCTGAAACTGAATCGCTAGCTCAGAGGGACGTAGCAAAGAGCAAGCCTTTCTTTTTTCCAGCGTTAGCATTCATGCTAAGACGTCTGCCTGCTTCAATTATAGCCATCTTGAGTTCAGATCACAGGAGCAGACCGGACTTCAGTTCAGAGCAGCAGCAGAAGCTAAGAGCACTTGACCAGCAGCGCTTGTGAAGTAAACAAAGTCTGGTTTACTTTCAGGGGAGGCTTTTGCCCCTTGAATTTTCCTCAGTGTGCTGCTTAAACAACAATTTCAGCATCCTTAGAACTATAGTTGAGGTATATCGCGATCAAAACAGTATCAAAAATGATTAGATCTCAAATGAAAAGTTGAGTAGTCTGATTTTATGGCTGATTCATGCTAGCTTTTGTAATTGATGTTATGTTGTACTGATCAACATACATAAATTAGCATGTCAAGTACGTGGATTGTACTTATAACCTACTAACTAAACAAACAATGACAAAGGGACGCAGAAACCCATGTAGCCAGCCTTGGAGAGAGTTACCGGCCCTACCCCTGGAGCCAGGCCTGGGGGTAGTGTTCCTTGGTGAGCGCCTGGTGGCCAGACAGCCCAAGAGGTCCAGCATTGGGGACCGGTGCTGTGCTGTATAGGCAGTGGGAGATGGCGGGGAGGCCTTTGGCGGCATAGACCCCTGTGGCAGAAACTTCTAACTTTATAACTAATATCCAAGAATTCCACAAATAGTCTTTCCAGGGGCATTGAGTTACCTCTTGGTTTGCTATACAGTGGACAACAGGCATTTCAGAGGAGACATCCAATCATTTCCGAGGTGCATTGAAGGCAAAGTTGGGGAGTAATGAGTTGCATGTACCATCCTTTACTCTTATTCACGTTTGTACTCTTATTTCATTGTTAAGTTTTGGTTGAAACAGCCAACGGAAAAATGATCCAATCACGATAGTTTCCTCTGTGGTATCTATGTATATAAAGAAGCTGCCCCATTGCTTAGGTCTTTAGGAACTTACCTGTTAAAGTAAGTACCAGCATTGTTAGAAGCTGACAGAAGAATCAACCAGTCAACCAACCATCTGGAAGTTTTAGATACGTCACTGACTGTGAATATGACTCATAGCCTAAGCAGGTTTCAGGTAGTTGTTAGGAATGGAAAACAGCAGCGGCAGCTCTATGTCAGGATCCCTTACTGAGAGAGTAACTGGAAAACTGATACATACAAGCTCAAATTTATGTTAACATTCACCATTAGCTTAGTACTAATATGCTACTAGAGTCCCATAGGGGCACTAGCAGAAATTGGTATTACTGTACATGTTTTTCCCCTTATTTTTGACATTTATGACCTGAAATGAAGGCCTTGCTCTGTTAGTCATGGTTCACCACTGGACCGACCAATACAGATCTAGCTAAGCTATGATCATGTAAACAAAGCAGTCTGGTTGTCATGGTCCAACTAAAGTCAGAGTAAAACATGGTCAGAGTAAAATTTTTAAACCTTGGAAAGTCATACATGTATAAATGTAGGTGAAGTGGACATTTCACATTGTAAAGTGAGACTAGCATGCAGACGGGAGTTTACATTATGGGCAATTCATTTATACAGCTATTTTAAATATTTTGGTTCAGCCCAGTTTCTTAGACTAATTTCTAAGAACTAAGTTCAAGCTATTTTATGCATGTAAACATAGTTTTTGTTCAAATTACAGGGAGCCAGTAAGAACTTAGCTTCCCTGAAAAAGACTTGAGCTCCCTTAAAGACAATAATGTCTGAAGTTTAGGGAGTAGCAAATCCTGAAAATGAAACTTATGCTAGATACTTTCTTCCTCTTACTCAAGTAATTATTTGGATTATTACTTTTAATTGAATAATTATTATTTTAAAGTAACAATGATGGTACTTAAGTACAGTTTTTGGTAAATCTACCCACCTTTGATCAAAGGTGCCAAAAAGTGACTAGATCTGCATTGAAAGTTGGAAAATGCTGGCCATTGGCTGATAAACAGTATTTATACAAGTATTTGAATGAATAAGCACCATGAGGAAAGGTGGTTGTACTCACAACCATCTACCAATACATCAAAATCCAAGTCCACCAATTGTCCATTGATTTTCTTGAATATGCATAGATGCGACATTGATTGGAAAAGGTATGTCGCCTCATTTAAACATATAGCTCGGACGAGTCTGAGTGTTTAGTGGTGCTTATGTTGCTATGCCAAGCTGAAGAAGCATCACTGAATGGTAGTTCACTGTGGAAATCCAGTCTGTGTTCAGTCCACCTACACGCTATACAAAGCCTCCATTCAAAATGTGGCGTAGGTAGCTGGCGTTGGACGCCACAACTGTCTCAACAGCACCTTGGTTTTCAAAAGTCTGGATGTGGGTGCGATGCACAAGAACTGACCTTTGACATTAGACTGTGACCCAATGGCTTTTTTATTCACCGTAGCATCATAAACGTTTTTGTAAAGTGCTCAGGATCCTGAATGATGTTACATAAGGTATCTTCAAGCGCCTCTGTTAATAAAACATCACTCATTATTTCAAGAAATGAAGCTAAGTCTATAAAAATTGGGACACAGCATAAAATAAGAAACAATGCAGTCCAAAAGTATTTGGACAGCGTTGGATTTTTGTTGTTTTGGCTCTGTAGTTTGGCAGGTTTAATAGGAAATGGCCAAGAGAGTCGTAACAGTCATCTGTCCAAAGAAATGGGGCCTAAACAATGTGATTCTTGACCACATACAGGTGTAAATACCTTAAAATTAAACTAACAGGCTGCACTTCACCATTGTAGTCACTTCTTCACTTGAAGTCCATTATGTTTAAGTACAAAGCCAAAACAACACAAATGTATGTACAGATTACCATATGAACCATACGAACAATATGGAAGTGCAGCATACTGTGTAATCTACTATGCATATCAGGACAGCACCAGTCAAATTTTTTGGACCCACATAATTGATTGTACATCTTTCATCACTTTGATCTAATGTTTTCATTCCTAATATTTGTTTTGAATAGAAATATAATGAAATTCAGATGGTAAGTGTGTTTAGTGCACTTAAAGTACTTTAATTATTTTTGGAAATATGATTGTAAGTTCCAAGACAGTTCAGCTATTATTACTAAGTCCAACCAAGTCAGTTCTGACTCGTGATGACTATATGGATAGTATTTCCCCACGTTCTAGCTATTCAGTGGATGCAGTGGAACAGTGGTCTCTAGACCATGTGGAAAAGACTCCAAACCATGTCATAACCGTGCATACAACAGATTCTAGATATTAAGTACATAAAGGACATAGTAAAACATCTCATCAATGGGTAATTATTTGGAATAACAAGTTGGGTCCAGGTCTGAAAATGCTGAAAATGTCTGGTACAAACACAAGTTAATAAGAAAATACTGTACTTTAAAATGAACCACTACTGAAAACCTGTATGAACTAGTCTTAGTACTTGGACCCCTGTATACACCACTATCCTGGGTTTATCTAATTGTGACCTTTACTATTTGTAAATGGGCTTCTGATCTTGGTGTTGTGTGATGAAGGTGAATTGGGGACCTCTTTCTGGTGTCCACTCTTTCTCATAAGAATGTCAGAATGAAAGTTCTTTGTAGTCAGTTGTACCTCGAACCTAATTTTCAAGGAAATTAGAATTAACAGCCAAAAGTTTTGCAGTTGTTCTTCAGAAATTTTGGCTGTAAATTCTAATTTCCTCAAATGTCATTTGGTACATCCTTTTCCTTAGTTTACTAAATCTGCACATATGATTGGACGGTCACATCACCTGACATTTTTAGACTTTGGGAAGCATAAATGCCTGAAGTGAATATTATATTGATGCATAATATAGGGAGGAGGTATTGTAGAATAATGTGATGTATGACATATTTATTCAATACTTTATAAGAAAATTTTATAGTGCTTTGTATTGTGCTAATATACTATATATAATAGCACCATACATGTATATGTATATATACTATATACACTAAATTTCATGGTACATCACATTTACGCTGGAATATAAGAGTTTGTTAGTTTTTGGCACTTTGTCCTCCAAATAATTATACAGTTAAATGATATTCTACTGTTTTTCAGTTTAACGTTAGTTTACTATGTAGAATCAGTGTAATTCAGTTAAATTGTCTGTGTCTGTATTATAATTTCACCTGTAATAGTTTTACACAGTACTGTGGAGCTAATGTAGTTCATATCTAGAACCTATTATATACACTATATTTCAGTGTAATTTGGTTAGAGTGTTTTGGAACTCACCATTATGTTTCCAAAATTAATTATCTAGCACCTCTCACCTGGATAATCCCTAGAATTTAAAGGTCTGTAAAGAAAGTGCTACCAAAAATGTTAACAATAATATATATATATATATATATATATATATATTTATATATATATATATATATGGTGGTGGGTGGAGTTCAAATAGCTCTATTGGTCAGAAGGTCAATATTTCTGATTGTGGTGATTCCATATACATTATTACACAGTTCTGATGAAGTCATTGTTATTCTAAAATAAAGAAAAACTGTAGGTGTGCCCAGACATTTGACAGCCACTGTAAGCCAGCATAGCCTTTTTAAGCTGACCTCCTGCTGACGATTCCCCACCTAGTTGGGATATAGCGTTCCCGTTCGCACCGGCGCTCGAGCCAGACAGCTCACACAAATCCATTATCCTTGTCCTTCATTCTTCACCTCTAAAGAGAGAAAAAAATCACCTGAGGTCTCGGTGAGACAGCTCTGCTCGCTTTGAGCTAAAGACTGAGCTCCTGCATGCTGGAATTGGCTCCGGATCTCGGGGACCTACGAATTAATGACTGTGACAGCCGAGGAGGAACAAAACGGTGCATCTCAATGATGCCAGAGGCGAGAAAGTCCTTGAGACAACCACCAGTGACTCAACAGGAAAGCTGGACGGGGCTGGAAAAGCAACAGATGACATATATGCATGAATTATGATGCCATGTGATGCGAGCCATATATTATAGGTCACCAGCATGGCAGGAACATTAATTCGATGTGAAAATTCTCATTTTTCTTTCATTCATCTTAGGTGAGCTCCTGCTGAGTTTTACAGCAGCTCTAATCAGATCCACTTGACTCCCCCTGTTCAGAAATCACATTGTGGCATGTAGTGCAGGGGGAGGGGTCTTAATTTTTACCCCTTATACATTTCTTGCAAACATACATCACCAGTTAGCTTCAATCAACATTAATTAGACTTGTGTTATTATGAATAGACAGTTCCAACATCTATTTATCTCCCTCTCGTTCTTAATGGTAACTATTTTCAAATGGATCTTTCTGCACAGGCCCCCAAAATATTACATTCAGCACATTAACAGTATTTGTGCACTAACATGTCATTTGTCCAGGGGTGCCCAAACTTTTGCATAACTGTATTTATGACAGTACAGTTTGAAGCATGTAGTCTAATGTAAACATTTATATTAACACTAGAGACTAGTCGGTGGAGTGGCATGCTTTGAAAGCATGGATCATGGTCTTTGGAGACCTCTGGGCACAGTCGTCTTTGGAGACCTCCACCCATTTAATAAATACGTAAAGACATGAAAAGTTACATTACACAATAGGTCAGTTTAATTTTTTAGGTACTTAATCTTCATTGCTATCAGAATAAAACCTTGTATCTCCAAAATAGTAACTTTACAGAAGGAAAGACATTCCTAACTTTTAATGGAAGTTGACAGAACAAGATTTTGCTAGTAATTTTAGATTATTTCTATTTGTCCATTCAGACACAAAGTTTAACTGGAACTTTCAAATTATAAAAAAGTAACAAATGACAACAATGGAGATTCAAGGTTTTTTTGTGACAGCGATAACATATACATCTAAAGACTTGAATGGTGATTTTTTCTCTTTTTCTTTTAAGGCATACCAAGTCATTAATACAAACAGCATCGTTAATGCAAAGCACTGCTCTTAGGAAGCACTGAAATCTACTTGAGCACTAAAGACGCCCCCTTTTGGAGAACGTTTAGCCTGCCAAAGGTGATTGAGTGAGTTACAAACCAGGTCCTTGAGGTACCTCACATCTAAAACTGGAAGAAGTCGTACTTGCATCAAAGTTGTGCTAACACCACTGTCGCACATCAGCAACACATCCTGTTTGAATATCAACAACAAAATCCCAACAACCAATAATGATATAAAATTTGAGAGACCTTGAGATTTGCCTGTATTCCATGGCTATTCATATATTTAGTGTCTATATCTGCAGTCAATTGTCCCAAGGCCTTTGGACCTTCCAGTCTGAGAGTCCCTTGGCAACCAGAGGCCCCTGAGCACTGGACCCAATGGACTAGTCAGTAATCCATCCCTGAAAGCATCGACTTGTTTGAGACATAAGTAAGTAACCAAGCAAATTACAGTTTTTTTTAATTAATTGAAAGCAAATTTCATATGCGGTGGGGGTGGGTGGCCCATTAGATCCTAGTTATACCACTCAAAAGCCTTTTTGTATAAATCAAATCATAAATAAATCAATTCCTGCACTGGAATGAAAAATACAAAATATTCATTTTCTATTTTGTCTGCTAGTAACAGAACCGAATTCCATTTGCAGCAAATGGACAAAGAAAGTCTTGAATTTGCAAAAGCACCCATGCAAATCTTGGCATAAATAATTAAGCTGACTCAGAAAGAGGCCTGAAATCCAATGCACTCAATCTGGGTCATGTGTATCTAAAGGAAGCTTTGTAATCAAAGTGTGAAAGGGGGATCGATCTAGCCTCCCAGTGCCATCTATTGATTTATTGACCTTAAGAGACCAGACTTAAGTCCCTCACCCCCAATCTGGTTTGGAGGACAGAGACGGAGGGGGGAAAAAAAGCACAAGATGATCAATAAGGCATTCAATCGGACCGGAAAGAGAACAAACGCACCTCAGAGCGGCACAGCCTCATGAATTCCCCAGTTTGTCACAGTCTGAGTCACCATTGGCCCTTCTAGACTGTGGAGAGTGTCTTTAGATCAGGGATTCGTTTTGAAAGGGGTTGCTTCAATGCCTGCTCTGACGTGAGGCACTTAGACAGTACGGCATGAAATAAAATAACAGGAGAGGGTTGGGGGTGGGGGGGTGGAGAAAAGAGGATAGAAATAATCAAATAAATGCTTCAAAGTAAGTCCTCCTGGATTCGGTGAGAGACACACACTCAAGGAAAACAACCACATCCGGAAATAGTGGCTTGCTTTGTTCCCCTCACCTTTCTTTTTAAGTCACAAAAAAACCTTGCAGTCTTGACCTTTGCAGTATAAATCGGCATTTAAGGGAAGGTACTGATGAAAGCAGCCTTCGTTATAGTCGATCGCTTCGCTAAGAGGATGTAATTCTGTTTGAAAAGGCTATTATATCAACACTTTTAGTTCTGGTGGCCAAGGAAGGGGTTCGTCTTTTTGATGTTGAGAGCATAATAACCTTGGCCTACTTGAGACAAGAACTCTGACCAGTTGTACTAATTATAAAAGCTCAGACGCAGACAGTGTCGTTCTGCTCTGGGTTGCTGCCAAGAACGCCTGGGAAAGAAAAATGAAAAGGAGGCAAAAAAGTGCCATCGTCCTCGAGACCCAAATTCTGGCACATAGTCCAGGAGTTTTGCTGCCTTCATATGCTGTCAGTGTTATCCTAAGTACAAGTTGCACATTAACATCCCTTGAAGTCTTAAAACTTCGTGAACAATTTTGAGCCCTGATTTTCCTTGATTTGGTTACTGACCTTTGCCAGTTTATTGTGGTAGAGGAAAGAAGGGTTTCAGTGGTCAATCGTAGATAATCCTTTATTTTTCTGTACAAAGTAATGACTTAAACCATCTGTAACCAAATTATGTACATTTTTACAATGGAGGAAAATGTTAAGAAGATACCAAAAGACATCAGGCTAGCTTACATGCTAAAGTTTACTAAGCCTAGCTAACCCCCAATGTTTTCTACCACTTACTTCATATTACTTCATAATTCAGCCTTTGCAAGCAGGACCACATGAAGGCAGCTTTAGATTTAGAGCAGTGGTCACCAGCCCTGCTCCTGGAGATCTACCTTCCCGAAGAGTTCACTTCCAACCCTGATTGAACACAAGTGACCCAGATATTCAGTACATCAGGTATTTTAGATTTGGCTTGAAGCTGAATTCTGCAGGAAGGTTGATCTCCAGGAGCAGGGTTGATTTAGAGTGTTTATACCAACACATTATGGCCAGAATATTGGCTCTGAGGTCAGGGACAGGAGGTGTAAAGGTCCCTCAGACCAGTTCAGGGATAGATCAGTACAGGAGTCTTAAAACAAAGCCAATTAGAAAACCAGTGAGAGGCACCGGGTGATCAGAACAGTGCCGCAGTAGAGCTTTGGTCTAGCTCCTTTTTGGATTTGCTGGGATTATAGTTTATTGATGTGAGGAATATGACACGGCCAGAGGGATCATCTGATAATCTGCCTCATTTGGCCGATCATTGGCCCTTGATTACCCTGCTCAGAGAGCAACGTGCAGGCTGTTACTTTACAACAAGACAACCTTAACAAGGATGTTCCAGCTTGATAGAGTTATGGGAAAATCGGATTGAATGCGTCCGAAAGAAGGACAGTATTGTGAATTTGCAGGAGATCATTATAATCAATCTATCAAATAGTGCAGCATTAGATCCAAAAAATAAAGCCAGCTTGGAATGCAACCAGCAGGCTGAGCCAAAGATTTACTTCAGAGCTGTCCCTGCTCAAACACTCCTACTAAACCTTGACATTTTTGCAGAGTTGAATCGCGTTTGAGCAGGGAAATCATTAAACTGTGCTCCAGGACCGGAGCTCAAGGACCAGAACTGGACACTTTACAGCCAGGTCACCTCAAACTATTCTGGCCTCTAGAATAGATAGAATTAGCATAGAGCAGAGTGTCAAGCTGCAGTCCTTGCGGGCCAGTATGCTGCCTCATTAAACACACCTGATTCAGCTCATCAGCTAAATACCAAAGTCTTCATGGACTGAATTCAGAACATTAGATGAGGGTAAACGCTGAACTCTGCAGTACTTTGGCCCAGATGGTCCCCAGTTTGACATGTCTGGCCTAGAGATTGAATACCTTAATAAATAACCAAGAGTTTATTATTTTCATCATATTTTTCATCATCATAATTCAAATGACCTCCGATACTATTCAAAAGTTCGGAATCACTGTTTTCAATAATGTAACACCAGATTGTAACACCAATTGTTTGAACAAATTATTGAAATTTTCAGGGAACCAAAAGTTGTTCTTCTCTGTCATCACTCTAAAGAAACTTATTTGACCCATTTACTTTTTATACTTCATAAATTATTATCTAATGAGCTGTAAAATGCCTTAGAAAGATGCAGAACATGAGTCCTTAAATTCTGACAAAATTATTATTCAAAATAAAAAACTAATAAAATTAATACCCAGAATGAAGAAGTAAAAAATATTATCCAGAATGAAGTTCTGATTAAGTGTACATCCAGAATGAGGTTATAATAAAATTAATTAAAAAAATGATACCTAGAATGACGTCAAATTACTATTCAGAGAGCTTTGTTTTTCAAAAGTGACCAAATCTGGAGGCGGATAACAAGAAATGGCTATGAATATATAATTTCTATGAATTATTCATAATTTGAAGATCTCTTTGTTACATAAATAATTGAATAAAGCTTCTAAAAATACCTTTTGGTGTCACGTTTATAGTACTGGAGTACACACTCCATATAAGCTGTTGTTGAATACCTGTAACAGTTATTAATGACAGTGATTCCAAACTTGAACAGCTGAGTGATCCAATAGTGTCAAACAGCATTTAATCTGTTTAATCCAGATCCTCCACACAAACCCCAATCCCTGCTGATAATCTGAGCTCTACGTGATGACAGCACTTCCTCTCCACCTTTTACCTCGTATCCCTTGACAACACTTCAACCCAGAGCGTCCCCGTTTTGACGGCGCATTCATACTCATCATGCAAACGAGCGAATCAGGTGAAGCACCTGCTTCCCTTTTCACTCCGCACTTCTGAGTGATGCGTGAAATCAGCACATCTGTGCCCAAAGCAAACAACAGTAAACATGCTGCCTGTACACGGCATCAGATGCCCGAACAAGGGTGGCACACTTAACTCATAAACATGCTGCATATGAGGAATATTATGCCTCCAGATTTAATTCGCTCTTTCCCCTCTCGTACTCCAAATGTAGTCGAAGATCAGCCAAGACATGTCTGAAGTTTGTTTCTTCTGTTTTGCACTGGAGATATGAGGCTAATGTAGCTAACAAGTAATGGAAGCTTATGTCCACCAATTAGCATGATGCTATCTGCAAGATATCATCGCTATTGATGGACAAAAGTGCACTGCCACTACTGTGTTTAGCTATGCTAATGTACTTTAGTCCATGTTTATAGATATCGGTGAATCATACAGAGTCAGAAACCACATCATCAAGTCTATTAGAGATCATTTGACCATTGATTTCTCAAAGGTTGGCCATAAATAAATGGTTAAGAAGTAGACAGTTTTCCAGAATTGCAGAAATATTTACACATAAAAACATCTATTGAATAAATTGAATAAATATCTATTGTACATGGCACATTTTACTCATATTGTTTGGTTGATAGTTGTTGTACAGTTGTGTGCAAAAGTTTGCCAAAATTTTGCCTCCATCATAAATGGACTCTCCACCATTTCATGTTATAGTTTTTTAGAGGCATTAAACTCTCTAAGCGTGTGGTTCCTATCACCAAATAGAAATATTTTTACTTCTTTTTATATTATTATTATATTTTTTAATCTCAGCCCTTACCACCATCCCCAACTGTGGGGGACTACTTTATATTTTAATACTGTTCAATATTTTATGCATGCATATATACAACTATATACAGTCGTATGCAAAAGTTTTGCCGCCGCTGGTCAAGTTTCAATGTTATTGTTGATTTTCTAAGTGAAAATAAGTCAACACATCCTGTCCTCTACAGCACACTTCAATGCACAGTTACTGCTTGTTTGAGTTTAACATATTAGGAGAAAAATAAAACATAATGTATCAAATATGGCAAAACTTTTTCACAGATCACACTTTATGTTTAATCCCTCCAATATATCAAATTCTGCAAATAAGCAGTGATTTTGCACTTCTCTGTAGAAGATTTGGTAAATTATTTTCACTTCACAGAAAATGAACAGCAACATGAAAATTTGACCAGGGGCGGCAAAACCTTTGCATACAACTGTATATAGATGTATGTATGCATGCATAACATGTTAAACAATATTAAAATATAAAGTAATCCCCCACAGCTGGGGATGGTGGTTTGTAAATAATAATAAAATAAAGATAAAAAATATATATTCACAGTAGAGGTGATAGGAACCAGACGTCTAGAGAGTTAACGCCTCTAAAAACTACGACTGGTAGTGGTGGTGAGCACCCTGCCTGATATTTATATATACCATGTACTTTTAAATCCGTTTATGGTGGAGAGATACATGCAGGGCATTTTGAGGCAAAATTGTTCTTATTATTTATTATTAACTTATTGTTTCAGATTTTCCATTATTTTTCCATCATATGAATATTATATTGCATATAAAACTCAGAAGACGTGTAGGTTCACTGGTTTTGTATAGTAGATAAAAGGGCTATATTTGGGTTGTAGACATGGCGACCCCTGGTTCCTATCAACAATATAATGTTAATAACGCAACATATGCTTTGATTTCTTGTAAGCTACATTAGCATAGCTCCAGTGCAAAAGCTAAAGAAGACACCAAACGTCTTGGCTGATCTGTGGTAAAGGATAAGCGGTGTACACTTAACGTTTTGCGGTGTTTTTTCATTCGTATCTCCAGTAGGCTTCTTTTAGCTGCAGACTTCATGCCATATGTCATTGGGTTTTTTTCAGGGTTGGGGTTACAAATTCATCTCCGTCGCTTTGACCTATCCAGACAGATTCCATCAGGTTACCTTGCCCCGACGTGATCTTTAGCATTTGTGAGCGGGACGACTCTATATCCTACGAACAGCGCTTGGGGGCAATGCTGCTTTCTTTCTTTCCATCTTTGCCCTCATACAGAACAACACCGCAATGAATACACGTTTTGTTTCTTTAAAAGCCAGATGTTATTCTTTCATAACCATAACTTGGCTGATTGTGACATTTTTTTCTTTTAAAAAGCAAATAATACATAGATACAACAGAGATAACGTCTTTTGGTTCACTCTCTTAACAGTGTTGTAATGAAAATAGCCCCAGTGTAGACATTACTCAACCTCAACCACACTTTATTTAACCAAACAGTAAGCAGGTGGAACGTAGCAAAAAAGCAAAGAAATCCAACTCGTTTGGAGACAGTTTTTTGGGAGGAAATAAAATGCAACAAATAATAGATGAGCCAGAATGTCTTGCTGTATTCCAGAGTGGAGAGAAGGTAAGTATCCTTCCACGTGTGACGAGAGAGAGATAGAAAGAGAAAGAAAGAGAGAGAGAAAAAGAGAGACGAACAGATGCCCTGGAATGATAAACAGCTACAACTGTACTGAAACTGTACCAGGTCCAGAAGTGTGGCTGCAGGGGAAGGGATTGAGTTTGCGGCTGCGATATTCTGCTAGATGGCTATTTGACCACCCTCACCCACTTCACAGTACTGAGATAGAGGCCTCGTCTCACCCCAGACATGTTTGTTCGCTAATAACAAACCACTACGCTGTGTTTTCATACGCTGGTTACATGTCACTGTGATCAAAAGGTCGTTCGTCTTAAAAACAGATCACAATAACGAAAACATGACTTACAAGGCAGCTTTGTTTACGTCTACTGGTGTGGAACCATTGAAGCCTTGCTAATTTTTTACAGGCATGACCCCCTACATGGGTCAGTTTATGTTCTTGGCCTGTTTTTGTTTATAAAACAAGAAAACAATGTTGAAAGAAACCTTAGCGGTGGCTCGTCGAAGCATCTATTTTTGTGTGAAATGATATTTTGCAACTAAAGTTCTTGGTACTGTCTGAGATTCTTGTCTTTGCCCAATGTAGAAACGCACAGGCCTGTTAAGTTGGATCTTGTGAGTGGTGTTTGGTGGGTTTTCAAAGAAGTTGCCCTATTTGGCTTTGATCTTAGAGCAGTTTTGTTATTCTTTCATAACGACTAGGGTCAAAAGAACCTGACCCCAGATCAGATCAAAGGACAACTTCTACCTGAAGCTGCTCAAATGCACCAAGGAGCTTTGACTCTCGGCTTTATTGGGTTGAGATGCAACAGTGACATCTAGAGGCAGCCTCTGCCTCGAGAAAGTAAACCTATGCCTGTACAGTGGCCACCGAGCCGTCCGTGTAGTGGATATATTTACACTGCTTGCTTCACAGTAGAGGACATGTCAGGTACAAAAAGAAGAAAAAATGCCATTTCCCTTTCTCCTATTTGGATGAAATAAATGGCTTTACGAAAGCTCACGATAATTAAAAGTGAATAATAATAACAATAATATTAATACTAATAGGCTTTTTGTGAAGGAATTTCCCTAAAAAAAGATATTTTTCACCAACCGAAACATTGACATCCCAACATGTTGCATTTGAAAATGAAATAATAATAACAAAATAGAAAATAAATTTGAAAAAATATGCCATCAGAAACCTTCCAAGACTCTCTTTGCATTGTTGTTCATGCAGAGTTTGTCTTTAAACACGTACAAGATCACCAACCGTTTCAGCTACATTGTACATTTTGCAGTATAAGCGCCGACATGACGTTAACTGGTCATGCTTATATCTGCATCCCCGAAGGTCTGAACGTCAGCAATTGGCACACTGCATTGTAACACAATAATACATTCATAAAGGAGATGACTGTGCAGGATTCTCTGGAGAATCCGCACTAAATAATATAAATAATTCTGATATCAACAGTTGAATGATAGAACAGAAAGAAGCCTACATGCATTCTGTCTCTTTCCCCCTCGAAACAGAAATGAAACGACAAATACAAATCCTAATCGCGTTTTCCACAAAAAATAGAGAAATGGCACTTTTAATATATTCATATAGAGTTTATATTTTTTTTATATTTATATATTTATATATATATATTTATACTGATATCATGAAAGAAGGGTTGAGTTGGCATCTTTGTAACTATGGTATGGTTCCCAGTGTGAGTCGAAACCATGCGAATCATGCAGATATGTTACAGTTCCTTATGTACATTACATTCATGCACATTGCACTCGTGCACCATTTTTCCAGGTCCCCTGGTACTTCAGTTTTCAGTCTGAATGCGGCAGAGAGAGACAGAGAGAGAGAGAGGAAAGGATGGAGGGAGGGAAGAAAGGAAGGAGGCAGGGAGGGAGGGAAGGAGGGTGCCCTGTACATATTTTACAATATTGGTTCCATAGCAGTGGCTCATAAACACTGTAGTCAACTGAAGTGAATAAAAATAGGCCATATTTCCCAAACAGAGGCGAGCGGCGAAAGGACGCCCCTTTTTCTCGTCCTTCTTCTCCCATCGTCACGCAGCAGCAGTGCACATTGCCTATTTTACAATATTGGTTCCATAGCACTGGCTCATAAACACCATAGTCAAGTGAAGTGAATAAAAAATAGGCTATTTCCCAATAGAAGCAAGTGAGAAAGTGAGCTCGTCCCTTTTCTCCCTTGTCACACAGCAGCAGTGCACGTTGCTTTTTTGCAACGGGTTTTTATTTTGCGCATTTTTATCCCTGCGCACTTTTCCCCCCAAAGGCTTCACTTGTCAGAAAGCGAGTGGGCACCGCAGTCGTAAGGCCGGTGGGGTCCATCTGCATGGTAAGCCCCGCCATGCCAGTAAGACGAATCGCACACAGTCTGCAGAGAGTTGATTTCGGAGGCGGAAGAGTTGCCTTCCCGGCGTTTGGACCTGCGGCGGTTGCGCAAGACAAACACCAGCATTCCCACCACAGTGAAGGCGGATGTGACGAAGACCAACAAAAGGCCCGGCACCAGAACAGAGATGGACACTCGGCTGGGTTCCAGGTAGGATCCCGAGCGGGTTCCCCCATCCCCGGATGCCAAAGAGCCATTCCTTGATGGTGCAGTGCCGGACGGAGGCTGATCAAAAAGCTGCGGGCACATGAGGTCATCCCTGATCCTCCGGAAATCCCTCTTCCAGAACTCTTCCGGAGACTCGCACTTGAGATCGCTGACGATGACGTCTGAGGCCAGCCGGTCGGCCCAACGTTTGAATGGCACAATGTTGCATGAGCAATCCCAAGGGTTCCCATGCAAATCGATCTGGATGACGGAGACCAGCTGGTCCAAAACACCCACCACAGGAAGATAGGTGAAGTAGTTGTTATGCAGGCTGATCTTGGACAGGGAAACTCCCAGAAAGGTGTCCACGGGCAGCGACTTCAGCAAGTTATTGTTGAGGAACAGCACACGCAAGTTGGGCATGGGGCTGAAAGCGCCTGCCACTATCAGCTGGATGTCGTTGTACTCCAAACTGAGATATTCCAAGTTCTGAAGGCCCACAAACATATCCGCCATAAGGGTATCCAAGTAGTTCTTGTCCATGTAGAGCCACCGCAACTCACTCAGGTACTGAAACGTGCCATTCTCAATCACTTTGATGTTGTTGCCCCCCAGGTCGAGCAAATTCAGGCTTGTGAAGCCCCTGAACTGCAACCTTCTGACTGTGTGGATATTGTTGTCACGCAGGTTGAGCTCATGAGCACCAATGGGTTTGGGCTTTAGGCTGGAAACGCTCTCTATCTTTTTGCCTTCACAGTTTACACCAAGTCCCTGCCTTGTGCCAATCAGCTTGCAGACACATGGCTGTGGGCAAGCACCAGTGGCATTGTTGTTGGAAGGCAGAACTATGTCGCGCTCTCCAGCAGTGCTTGTAGGCGCTTTCAGCTGCCAGTTCTCTCGTGCTTTGGGTCGTTCGCGGCCTGGGCGCACCTCAGTAACCAATAATGTGGGTGGAGGTCCCAAATCTGAGGCTTCACGTTGCGTGGGTGGAGCAGCCAAGCTCGAATCGGCGCCATCCTTTGATGGGCACAGCTCAGATTGCGCTGTTTCATTTAAGTCACTGCCCTGGAGCCTTGCAGGGGCCTCACAAACCACCCGGCCAATGAGAGCCCGCTGTGGGATGTTTTCAAGCCACTCCTTCAAAGAAACCAGGTCACAGTTGCAGTCCCATGGATTGTCCTCCAATAAAACCTCGACTATTCCCGGTATCTGTTCTAGCACCCCTTCGTAAGGCAACGTTTTTATCCGGTTACCCCGTAGGTCGAGGTGGGTGATGGGTACGTGTTGAAACACGTTGATTGGGAGCGCACTGATGAGGTTGTCATTCAGGATCAAAACCTCGAGCTTGCTCAGGTCCCTGAACACAGAAGGGTCAATGTCTCTAAGCAGGTTAAAGTCAGCCTGAAGGTACTCCAGATCGTCCAGGCCGAGGAACGTGCTCTTCCTGAAAGAGCGTATCTTGTTGTTGTTGATGTGCAGCCGCTTGACGAGCTGCAGCCCGAGGAAAGCGCCGGGCACGATGTCGTGCAAGCCGTTGTTCTCCAGATGCAGGCTGACGGCATTGTAGAAGTTGGCAAACTCATTTGGGAAGAGTCTGGACAAGGAGTTCCCATGCAGCAGGAGGTGATAAAACTGCGAGCTTGGGCCAGTCAAATGCTGCAGGTTCGTGAAGCCCCGTTTCTCGCAGTCAATATGCAGGTCGCCCTCTACAGCGTTGCAGGAGCAGATCTGCTCCTTGCACACGTCCCTCGTAACGTTTCTAGTAGCCACGCAAAGAGCCGCCTTCAGCAAGACGATCCAAAGCAGCATTTTTGTCAACACCAGCAAATCATCCCCGGATCCAAAGCCGTGAACGCGAATCAGTGGGATGCGTTTCGCTTCTCCGGAGCGAAATAAGAACAACACACGCTCGCACACATGCACATGCACACGCGCACTCTCGCACAGGCACGCATCACCAGGCGAAAGAAAGGAGACGGCAGTTCGTGGTGGTCACATCCATGCCAGCCTGACTCGGCGATGTCCGTTCCGGACTTGCCTCACACAATCTGTCTGATCATCTCGCCATCGTCAGGCTCTTTCCTGCTCTCGACACATGATAAAAGGCAGCATCTCCGTATTATCATTTGCCTCTTTCTTTTGTTGCTGTCTATTATAAGCTCATCAAATCGCTCACTGACCTTGCACGGCACAAATCCGCAGTTTTTTTTTGTTTTTTTTTGTTCTTTTTTTGTTTTGCTTTGTTTTCAGTTAGTCATCATCACTGGTAGCTGTCCGCGGTGCTGAAACGCAGCGGGCGCTGTCCTTTTCTTGCGTGGTGCTGAAATCCACAGCCCCGCGGTCTCAGCTCTGATCGCAGTCCATGGCCAGAGAAAAGAGACGGAGCAAAAAAGCGAGATCGCTGAAGAGACAGACAGATAGAGGAGCAGAGGAAAAGAGAGAGAGAGAGAGAGAGAGAGAGAGAAGGGAGAGGAGGAATGAGAATTAATCCGCAACCCTTACATGTTCCGGCTTCTTTTTGGGCATTAGAGAGAGAGATCCGGCTCGGTGCTCGCTGGTGGATCTGACACCCTCTGCTGAGCTGCAGTGGCAAAAATCCATCGAGTTGGACGAGGGGGGGAGAAAAGGGGGGGGAAAGATGGAGAAAGAATCAATCAATCCTCAGAGGTCGCGAGTAAGAAAAAGCAGAAAGTGGCGAAGGAAAGCGCGTCAGTCCACATTGCGATGCTGCTCTGCCTCGTTGGTGGATTCTGGAGTGCGGAGTTCGTGTTCAGAGTCTTTTATCTCGGCGATGTTTCCCCCGCAAAAAAACAGGTCCGAGGTTGTTCTGTAAGTCCCCGTCCTTTCCGTCCGCGCTCGCGGTTGAGCTCGGGGGGCTTTTAGCGTCGAAGGCAGCGCTGGATTTCTGTTCTTTTCCAGAAGAAAGCGAGAGCACTGCGCCTGCCTGGGCGTACAGGTGTTGATCTGACTGTCTCTCTCCCGCTCTCTCTCTCTCTCTCGCCCTCTCTCTCTCTCTCGTGAGTGAGTGAGTGTGTGTATGTGAGGGTGTGTGTCCGTGTGTGTGTATGTGAGGAGGGGGGAGCTGCAGCTGAATGCGGTAAAATAATTAAACTCCTCGACGTGCGGCAGGACGCAGCAGCAGAAAGGCGGCAGAATCGCCCCCGTCTTCACGGATTAACGCGTCGCTGGACGCGGATAAAGCCGAACCCCGAGAACAGGCGCCGCAGTTCGGCGGAATTACGATCCGAATCGCCGGACCGGCCTCCACAGAGTCGCCTCTGCGCGGACACGCGTCCACTCGCAGTATCTGATGGGGGGTGGGGGTTTGGGGGAGAAGCCCCGCCGCGCGCTGTTTATTACATTATCGCTGATCAATAGATCGCCGTGGTTTGTTTATTCTCGAAGTGGGGGGTGTGTGGGGGGGTGTATGGAGGGGTTATCTTCTTCTTCATCCGAATCTCGCGGCTTTGTTCTTCAGCCCCGCGCTTCTCCACACTCGTGTCCAGTGTCGTTTTCTTCTTTCTCCGCTGGCTCTGCTGAATGTGGAGATGAGGAAGGAGGACGCAGGAACTCCAGCGCTGAAACCAGCTGAATAAAACTCAATCAATCACTTTAATCAGGCGATAGAGGAAAGGAGGGGGAAGGGGAGGGGGGGGGAGGGGGGGCTGATAGAGACAGAGAGGCAATACAGTCACGATGTGGGGAAATAAAATAAAATAAATAAATAAATAAATAAATAAATAAATAAGGTGTGATGACAACATATGCTTCAGTTTAAGTGACCTAAATTATAGAAAAGTGGATGAGTGATATGGGTGTATATATATATATATATATAATATATATATATATATATACAGAGAACATTTTACAACACAATCACTGTTTATTTACTTAATTTAAAACATCATAAAGCAATTAAAGCATTAGATGTGGCCTGTACAAAAGTTATGTTTTTGGCACATTTATACTTTTTTTGTTTCGTTTTTTAATATTTAAACAAAAATCAACAAATTAATAGAAAATGTGTAAAATTCCACACAAACTCCCACATTTAAAGTTACTTCCCAGCAAATTACTTACTTTACTTAGAAAATATACAAAACATGTAATTTGACCAGGGGTGTTCAAACTTTTGCATATGGTTGTAATATATGTTACAGAGAGACAGACAGAAATGCAGACAGACAGCATTTAATACATATAATACAGGTGGAAATCTCTAGAGAGGTACATTTGTGTAGAGGGTTTAATGTGGATTAATACAGTTCCAATAAAATAACTATTGAACTATGAAAAATATTCAAATATTCAAAAAGCCCAAATGTCAGAGCAGAATTTCTACTTATTTTCTGAGTTTAATGTATTGGGAATATATATATATATATATATATATATATATATATATATATATATATATATAATGTGCCATGATTTAACATAGCACATTGTATATTTTATTTCCCCGTCCTTTAGTTAATTTCCACAGTGGATTTGACTAATAAAGGATCACCTTATGCTATCTTATCTTATCTTGTCTTATCTTATCTTATTTTATCTTATCTTATTTTGTCTTATCTTGTCTTATCTTGTCTTAAATTCAGTCAATAAACAGTGGTTGTGTATTACAGTGTTCAGCAGTGTGTCTCTGTTCAGGATGTGTTCACTTATTTACACTCAGATAACAACATAGAATTTAAGCAGGGGGTCTAAAACTTTTGCACACCGCTGTAAGCACACTTTGTAGATTTAGAGTTACTGACTATATCTTACCTGTTCATCACTCGTCTACCTCATTCATCATTGGTCAGTTTCTGAATATATCAGCTGGTTAAACTGATGGCCTATAAAAAGGTGTCTCATTACCAAGGTGCCACACAAGGAACATCACATGATGGGTAGAACCAGTGAGCTCTCTCAAGACCGTCGCAACCTTAGTGTTGCAAAACATACTGATGGCATTGGTTACAGAAGAATTTTCTAAACTACTGAAGGTTCCAGTGAGCACTGTTGGGGCCATAATCTGGAAGTGGAAAGAACATCATTTCACCATAAACCAGCCATGACCAGACGCTCCCCACAAGATTTCAGACAGAGGAGTGAAAAGAATTATCAGACGAGTTGTCCAAGAGCCAAGCACCACTTGTGCAGAGCTACAGAAAGACCTGGAATCAGCAGGTACAGTTGTTTCAAAGAAAACAATAAGTAGTGGATTATTAAATAAATTTCAGTAAGCGTGTTTAATAGTTTTTCCCTGTGTCATTTCTCATTATTACACATAATTTATGGACCTCTATGGTTTGATTTCTTTGCACGTGTGGATTGGATGTGTTGTTACCGACATCTGGTGAGAATTTCATGTCAATAGCACCTTTAGAAATATATTTACTTAGAAAATTGATGATGTTTTCAATACTTATTTCACCCACTGTAGCTGAGAATGATCCACCACCCAAGTAATGTCTGGACAACAGAGGCACTTTAGAACTGAAACTGACCAATGACAAAGGAGGAAGTGGAGTGATAAACAGACGAGATGCACACCTGGTCAAATTCCATGTTTTGTTGATTTTCTAAATGGAAATTAATCTGTTAACACATGAACTACAGATGGACCACAGTCTGCAACTGTACACCTACAGACTGGAGCTGTGAGGTGGGTGTTTCTAATAAAGTGGCCAGTGAGTCAAAGTACAAAGTGGGTGTTTCTAATAAAGTGGCCAGTAAGTATGAGTACATCTAGATAATGTACAGGTCTTGTGTGAAAGTATGTTTTCTGTATTGCTATAACATCTTATTAAAAACTCTTGAACAACAGATAGACCTTCTGGCTTCTGGCCATCAAAGACTTTAATGAAATATTGAACAAATAAACTGGGTTATAAAAGCAGCGCTGCTCATTATCCATGAAGTGAAAGGACGCAGTGACTCCTGCCGTGTTGTTTAGAATGAGTAGGTGAGGACAAAACCACATCTACTGTATACAAACATTCAGTTTAAATAGGCCAACAGAATGAAGGTCATTTAATTTATACTCAAAACACATATTATATATAAGTTATTCAAAACAAGGAATACATATTTAAAAATCACATACAGAACAACTACAGCTAGTATCAGCTGTGTGAGTGTTCAGTCTGTGAGTCACTCTTTACCTTTATTGCAGCCTCCTTTCTTTTCAGGAGACTCACTTTCAGTTTCTCAAAGAATCTGCAGACACACCTCCACAGTTCAGTCTTAGAAGTTGGTTTAGCACTTTCTGTTTCCAGGTAAACTCAAACACTGAATGATGTTTAAACCTTATTCAGAGAACACCATTAGCAGCTCCTTCAGTGAGTGGAAGTACAAGGTAGGTGTTTCTAATAAAGTGGCCAGTGAGCAGAAGTACAAGGTAGGTGTTTCTAATAAAGCGGCCAGTGAGCAGAAGTACAAGGTAGGTGTTTCTAATAAAGTGGCCAGTTAGTGGAAGTACAAGGTAGGTGTTTCTAATAAAGTGGCCAGTGAGTGGAAGTACAAGGTAGGGGTTTCTAATAAAGTGGCCAGTGAGCGGAAGTACAAGGTAGGGGTTTCTAATAAAGTGGCCAGTGAGCGGAAGTACAAGGTAGGGGTTTCTTCTGGCTTGTAATATCATTTCACTGTATCCCACCATTTTAAACATCTTCATAATTCAGTCATTCAGAGTGGTTTGGTGTGAAATGGTTCAGATGTCTTTACAGTGGTGGTGATAGGAACCAGGGGTCGCCATGACTACAACACAAATATAGACATTTTATTTACTATCCAGAACCACCAGTGAACCTACACGAGTCTTCTGAGTTTATATGGAATGTTGATGATGGAAAATAGTGGAAAATCTGAAATAATAAGTTTTCTTTGGGGACTATTTTGCCTCACAGCGCCCTGCATGTATCCCTCCACCATGAATGGAGTTTAAGGCCAAAATCTTCTCAAAACTATTGCAAAATAATGTCTCAATGAAATCATACGCTGGCTCAAGGTTAAAGAAAGGTAACAAGTGAATGAATGAATGAAGAAAGGTTGTGCTGGTCAATTAATAACAATATGCTTTGTGGTAATAATGACTATAAGTAAATATAAGTTATTTTGTAACTATGTAATTATGATGAAATAATATAGGAAATATACAAACCCAAAAAAAAACCTTGACACCTTCTTTCGAATGAGATTTTTATTTGTAAACTCACATCCCTCATATTTACAGAAGCCCTTTAGTTAGAATCCCCTCCAATGGTGGGTGTGAATTTCCATAACTGATATAATTTAACTGCTCTTTAAAGCCCGAAATTGAAAGCAAAGTGTGCAGCCAAATGTCAAAAGCAAAGAGGAAATCAGTCATAAAATAAAATGTCTTTTTGTTCTCCATTTCCTTTCTTTTTCTCCCTACTACAACCCCCTCTCTCCCTCTCTCTCCCTCTCTCTCTCTCTCTCTCTCTCTCTCTCTCTCCGCTGTGACGTATCATTAATCACACTGAAAAGCTTTGAAATGTTCGACTCAGATATGCATTAACCGTTTCAGTCCTTTATTAATACCTTTCTGCTTCTGCATATATTTGTGTTTTGCATGTGCATGTTATCCTTTTTTATGGAACCATGAAGTGCTCCATGCTAGAACAGGAGGTATCAGTCCGTAAAATACCTAAATAAGCACTCTCATACACTAGAATAGGAGATATTAGTCCATAAATGACCTCAAAAATGCTTATTTACACTGGAACAGGAGATATTAGTCCATAAACAACTTCTGTTAACACTCTTATACATTAGACTAGGAGATATTAGTCCATAAATCCCCTAAGTAAATGCTCCTATACACTAGAATAGGAGATATTAGTCCATAAATGACCTGGAAAAAATGCTTATACACACTATACTAGGAGATATTAGTATATAAACAACCTCAATAAACACTTCTATACACTAGAATATGAGATATTACTCCATATCATACCCCAATAAACACTCCTATATACTAGAATAGGAGATATTGGTCCATAAATGACCTCAAAAAACATTCTGAAACACTAGTAGATATTAGTCCATAAACAGCCTCAGTAAACATGGCTATACACTAAAATAGGAGATATTAGTACATATTTGGCATCAGAAAATGCTCCTGCACACTAGAATAGAAGACATTAGTCCATAAACAACCTTAATACATGCCCCTATACACTAGAATATGAGACATTAGTTCATAAACAACCTCAATATGAGGTTCTTACACTAGAAAAGGAGATATTAGTCCGTACATGATCTCAATAAATACTTCAATACACTAGAACAGAAGATATTAGTCCATAATAGATACAATAGATACTTCTATACACTAGAATAGGAACTATTTGGTCATAACCAACCTCAATAAACACTCTTATACAGTAAGGTAGGAGATATTAGTTCATATATGACCTCAGTAAATGCTTCTATATACTAGAATAAGAGATATTAGTTCATAAACAACCTCAGTAAATGCTCCTGTATACTAAAATAGGAGATATCTGTCCATAAACAACCTCAAAAATGCTGATATTGGTCAATATGCCCCCTCAATAGATACTTCTGTACACTAGCATTGGAGATATTAGTCCATAAACAATGTCAGGAATCACTGCTATATGCTAGAATAGGAGATATGAGTCCAAAAACAACCTCATTAAATACTCCTATACACTCGTACCAGAGATATTAGTCTATACATGATCTTAATAAATGCTTCTGTACACTAGAATAAGAGATATTAGTCCTTACCTCAAAAATGCTTCTAAACACTAGAAAATATGAGAAGTTAGTCTATAAACAACCTCAGTAGACACTTCTAGACTCTAGAATTGGAAACATTAGTCCATGAATGATCTCAATGAACACTCATATATGCTAGAATAAGTGGAAAAAAAAGTTGAAATAATCAATAATTATATAATTATTCATGACTAACCAGGATTTTGGGTCAAAATTGATCTCTATACTAAACGATAGAGCCGCAGTACAACAGCAGCAGCAGCAGCAGGAGGAGAAATGGTGTTTGTAGAAATGTGTGCAGCTCATGAAGGAAACGGTCCACGTTGCCAAACTGGAGCTTTGCTTGTTAGATTAGAACGGAGGCCAGATGAGGCCGAGGTGGATCAATGGGCCTCATTAGGAAGGTGAACACACACATGTACACACACACAGCAGGGGGCAGGGCTCATAATACAGCCTGAAACCTGGCAACCCCCAGCAATGTTCTCAGTACCGCAGGTCATAACGATACAATTCAATTACTCGATTTAACCTCTGCCTCGCCTTTTCATCTCGTTTCTTTAGCCAGACACACACAAACGTTTTAGAGCTGGCTGTGTAGTTCAGTCGACTAACTGGTCCACTTTCTGCTCTGGAGGCGGCCCTTTCTGCCTTCATCACTGTTCTGGTCCGAGGCTTGATACCCGGTCGGAGTGTCACTGCTCACTGTGGGTAAAGGAGGTCCTCTTCTGTCAAACTGGAAAAAAATGCAATGAATGATAAAGACAGAATTTCACTGAATGAAGGACTGGGTTTATAACCAAAAGACAGAGATGGGGACTCGAGTCAGTGACTCGATTCACACTCACATCCCAGTGACTCAAATTAGACTCGCACCCTAGTGACTCGATTCAGACTCGCACCCCAGTGACACGATTCACACTCGCACCCCAGTGACTCAACTTAGACTTGCACCCCAGTGACTTGATTCAGACTCGCACCCCAGTGACTCAATTTGGTCTCACACCCCAGTGACTCAACTCATACTTGCACCCCAGTGACTTGATTCAGACTTGCACCCCAGTGACTTGTTTCAGACTTGCACCCCAGTGACTCAATTATGACTCGCACCCCAGTGACTCGATTCAGACTTGCACCCCAGTGACTCAATTTGGACTCACACCCCAGTGACTCAACTCAAACTTGCACCCCAGTGACTCAATTATGACTCACACCCCAGTGACTCAATTCACACATGTATCTCAGTGACTCTATTCGAACTCACACCGCAGTGACTCAATTTAGACTCGCACCCCAGTGACTCGACAGAGACTCGCATCCCTGTGACTAGACTCAGATTCACACATCAGAGGCTTAAGACTTGACTTCTATTCACAACTCAGACACTTGAGATTTAACTTAGATGTGCATCTCAGAGTGTCAAGACTCGACTCAGACTCGCACCTCAGAGACTGAAGACTCGGATTTGCACCTCAGAGAGTTGAAACTTGACTCGGACTTGCACCTCAGAGACTTGTGACTCAATTAGGACTTGCACCTCAGAGACTTGAGACTCAGGCTTGCACCTCAGAGGATTAAGACTAGACTTGGACTCACCTCAGAGACTCAAGACTCAACTCGGACTCACACCTGAGAAACTCAAGACTCGACTCAGACTCAAAGTTCAAAAACTCGAGACTTGACTTGGACTCACACCTCAGAGCAGAGACTTGAGACTCGACTCACACTCAGACCTCAGAGACCTCAGCATCATCTTGGACTCACACCTCAGAGACTTGAGATCCGACTCGACTCGCATCTCAAAGACTTGAGACTTAACTCTGACACACCTCAGAGACTTGAGACTCGACTCACACTCGCACCTCAGAGACTCAAGACATGACTTGGACTCACACCTCAGAGGCTTGAGACACAACTCAGACTCACACCTTAGAGACTCAAGAATCGACTCTGGCTAGCACTTTAGAGACTCGTGACTCAGACTCGCACGTCAGAGACTCGGGACCCAACTCAGGCTCACACCTCGGAAACTTGAGAATCGACTCAGACTCACAACCTCAGAGACTCAACTTGGACTCACAACTCAGAGACTCAAGACTCGACTCGGACGCGCAACTCAGACATTCCCATATATGGTATGTAAGTATTCATATGTATTACAATAACAATACATTACATGAGTTATATATGTATGTAGCACCTATTTGTAACAATAATTATGTCCCCATATGTAAATATTTGTAAGTAACAACAATAACAGAATGTCCCATATGTAGTGTATATATAAATACCTATATGTAATCATATCCCATATGCATTACATATATATAATGACTGAAAAAAACTGCAGAAAGTCAAGAACAAATGAAGTTCTCAAAAAATAAAATTCAAAATTAAGTTTTAATAAAATTAATATCCAGAATTACTCATCAAACCTTAGGGCAGATAACTTTACTGTAACTTTAATTAACGTAAACCGATGATTACAGTCAATTATTCACGAACAATTCCTCACACGTTGTAAATGTATATAAATAGAAACAATAACAAAAGCGATATGTAACCGCACCTCCCGCTAATACCTGTGTGTGGCGCTTAGCTGCCGCTGTTTTGTTCGACTGTGTCCTGACGGCTTTGAGATTTCATGCACGCTTCACTTTGGCACTTATTTCGTTTGTTTTCTTTTGTTGTTTCTGTTTTGCTAACAAATGGAAGTCTGTCCGTCTGGGACTGCGTCCACATTCCGCTGTTCTGTTGAATTCATTCTCTTTTAAAAGCCTTTATAATATTTATGTATTCATCCCTCCACATTCCGAGAGGAGTCCTTATGTACGACAACCGTGGAGAAATTAAAGAGCAAATAAAATATGCATGGCCTGTCAAAAGTTTGGGGTGCTTTTCTGAGGAATGTTGGATTTGCGCAGTTTTCAATTAAGTAAGAGAGGATCTCTGTAAAGGTTATCATAAAACGGCTCTAAAGCTTTGGGTATATTTAATATTTACAACTCAGCTTCACCGCCATCAAAGATATGAACAGCAGCTTCTGCCTAAACAAAGATTCCACAGTTTTCTTTTGGCCTAAAGGTGCTTGAAACACCTGGAAGTGCTGACATTGCAACAAGGTGAGAAAGTGGGCGTGGCCTTTGGCTTTATTCCTAATCTAGAACCGTCACTAATATGAATACAAACATTTACAAGTATGATATTATTTTCCTCGTATGATATTCTATTTTCCACTGTGTGAAGTACCAGAACCTTTAGCTGCTTTTCTACTGCGTGGTACTGTTTGTGGCTCTAGGTGACGTGGTTCAGTAGGGTTCTATGGGCCAAGCTTTAGCTGGGTTCCATGGGACATACCTCAGTAGACTTCTTTAGGACGTGCTTCAGTAGATTTGTATAGGACAAGCTACAGTTGGGTTCAGTGAGACCATCTTCAGTAAGGTTCTATGGGACGTACTTCATAGAGTTCTACAGCATGTGCTTCAGTTGGGTTCTATGGGGCAAGCTTCAGTAGAGTTCTATGGCAATGGGACATGCTTCAGAAGGGTTCTAGGATTCTATGGGACATGTTTCAGTAGGGTTCCATATGATGTGCTTCAGTATGATTCTAGGGTTCTATGGGACATGTTTCAGTAGGGTTCCATGTGATGTGCTTCAGTATGATTCTAGGGTTCTATGGGACATGCTTCGGTAGGGTTCTAGGGCACTTGGTTCAGTAGAGTTCCATGTGATGTGCTTCAGGAGGGTTCTGTGGGACATGCTTCATTAGGGTTCTAGCTAGTACCATGTGCAGGTAATGTCCATTCTGCTTTCACTTTAACAGAATGTCCATTTCATTTGACAATCTGAGCTTTCATTGCAGAACCAAAGGAGAACATGTGGTAGATGTGAAAACCTTTGGACAGAGTTTGGACGAGTTTCTGTGAGAAACGTCTTTATTTAAGCTACTATAATCGTACCTGAACCAGGTGTGACCTACTTGGTGGGGATGTTTTGTTTGTTGTTTTGCTCACATTTCCTCTCAGCAGCTGTTACATCCAAAAAGAACAAACCCAAACCTCGGAACCTCAGCTTAGCTCAGAGTTATTGGCACCCTCAGTCCTATAGAACTCTACTGAAGCATGTCCCATAGAACCCTATTGAAGCACATTCTATAGAACCCTATTGAAGCACATCCTATAGAACTCAATAAAAGCACATCCTGTAGACCTCTGAAACATATCCCATAGAACCTTAAGGAAGCCCGCCCTATAGAACTCTACTGAAGCATGTCCCATAGAACTCTATTGAAGCACATTCTATAGAACTCTATTGAAGCACATCCTATAGAACTCAACTGAAGCACATCCTGTAGACCTCTGAAACATATCCCATAGAACCTTAAGGAAGCCCGCCCTATAGAACTCTACTGAAGCATGTCCCATAGAACTCTATTGAAGCACATTCTATAGAACTCTATTGAAGCACATCCTATAGAACTCAACTGAAGCACATACTGTAGAACTCTGAAACATATCCCATAGAACCTTAAAGAAGCATGCCCTATAGAACTCTACTGAAGCATGTCCCATAGAACCCTATTGAAGCACATTCTATAGAACCCTACTGAAGCACATCCTATAGAACTCAATAAAAGCACATCCTGTAGACCTCTGAAACATATCCCATAGAACCTTAAGGAAGCATGCCCTATAGAACTCTACTGAAGCATGTCCCATAGAACCCTATTGAAGCACATTCTATAGAACCCTACTGAAGCACATCCTATAGAACTCAATAAAAGCACATCCTGTAGACCTCTGAAACATATCCCATAGAACCTTAAGGAAGCACGCGCTATAGAACTCTACTGAAGCATGTCCCATAGAACCCTATTGAAGCACATTATATAGAACTCTATTGAAGCACATCCTACAGAACTCAACTGAAGCACATACTGTAGAACTCTGAAACATATCCCATAGAACCTTAAGGAAGCCCGCCCTATAGAACTCTACTGAAGCATGTCCCATAGAACTCTATTGAAGCACATTCTATAGAACTCTATTGAAGCACATCCTATAGAACTCAACTGAAGCACATACTGTAGAACTCTGAAACATATCCCATAGAACCTTAAGGAAGCTCGCCCTATAGAACTCTACTGAAGCATGTCCCATAGAACCCTATTGAAGCACATTCTATAGAACCCTATTGAAGCACATCCTATAGAACTCAACTGAAGCACATACTGTAGAACTCTGAAACATATCGCATAGAACCTTAAGGAAGCCCGCCCTATAGAACTCTACTGAAACATGTCCCACAGAACTCTATTGAAGCACATTCTATAGAACCCAACTGAAACACATCCTGTAGACCTCTGAAACACATCCCATAGAACCTTAATGAAGTTCATCCTATAGAACCCTACTGAATTATCAATATACATTTATTATCAGTATATATTTGTAAAACATGTGTGAATACATTTTATTTGCACACATTCATAGATAAAAAATTAAATGGTGTCCATTTTTAACATATACTTACATATCCAAAAAAAAATCTGACATATTTTGTGCAAATATATGTTAATATATGTGAATATATGTGCATATCGCTGTTGTTGGAACGAAACCTCGTATCTCCAAAATGGTAACTTTACAGGAGAAGGAAAAAACCTACTTTACTTTTAATGTAAGTCAATTGGGACATTTTGTTTGGTCCAATGATCATGAAATTTACATACATCATAAAGAGCAACAGGCATTTTCAAATTATGTCAAAAACTAAAAAAACGACAAAAAATGGAGATACGAGGTTTTGTTCCAACAACAGCACTATGTTTCCTTCCCATGTGGGATGGGCAGCAGGGCTTTATTGAATGTTCCGACTTATGAAACCTGAGAAAAATGAAATATTGTCATACATACTGTGTTGTTAAGTATTGTTATTTTCAGTACCGAGAGGTTTAATTTCTTAGTATTTTTAAAGCGTGTCAGTATTTTGAGAGGACGCTGTCGGTAAGCAGCAGATTCATATTCAGTAAACGGTGTGTTTATTACAGGAGCAGTTACAGTAAGTCCTGCAGCCGCTGTTTGTTTGCTGATGCTGTGAACAACCATTTTATTCTCTACATTTACTACAAATTACAAACTTTTTTACCTCATATTCTCCGCTCTGCTCACTGACCGCTGCGCGTGAAGCTGCTGCTGCTCACTCTGCTGTTTTACTGCGACTGTTACTGCGACTGCAGCGCTGATCAGCCTCATAAAGAACAAACACATTATTAAAACTCTGAGATCTAAAGTTTTTAGTGCTTTATTAACAGGAAACGTTTATTTCTCCATTTATTTAACCAGCAGAGCGATGTGGAGCTCAGAGCTCAGTTACAGTTACAGCAATTATGTTTATATCATCAATTCTGATTTAAATTAGATCATGGAAGATAAGCAGTCATTCACATTAAAATGGAGAGAGAGAGAGAGAAACAGAGAGAGAGGGGGGAATAGAAAGAGAGTGAAAGAAGAGAGAAAGAGAGAGTGAGAGAGAGAAACAGGGAGAGAGAAAGAGGAAGAGAGAAAGAGAGGGAGAGAGAGAGAGAGAGAGAGAGAGAGAGACAGAGAGAGAGAGAGAGAGAGAGAGAGGGGGGGGTAGAAAGAGAGAGTGAAAGAAGAGAGAAAGAGAGAGTGAGAGAGAGAAACAGGGAGAGAGAAAGAGAGAGAGAAAGAGGGTGCAAGAGAGTTAGAAAGAGACTAAAAGAAGGGGAGAGACAGAAAGAGGTAAAGGGAGAGAGAGAAAGAAAGAGGGAGCGAGAGAGATAGAGAGAGGAAAGGGGGAGAGAGAAAAAGAGATAAAGAGAGTGAAAGAGGGAGAGAGACAGAGAAAGGCAGACAGAAAGGAAAGAGGGAGAGAGAAAGGGACAGAGATGGAGACAGAGAGGAAAAAGAGAGAAAGATGAGAGAGAGAGAGAAGAGAGAGAAAGAGAGTGAAAGAGGGAGAAGGGAGAGAGAGAGAGAGAAGAAGGAGAGAGCATGAACAAGAGTAAAACAGAAAAAGAGAGAGGGGAAAATAGGGATAGAGAGAAAGAGAAAGAGAGGAAGAGAGACATGTGTGTGTGTGTGAGAGAGAGAGAGAGGGACTGTGTGTGTGGTGTGTGTGTGTGTGTGTGTGTGTGTGTGTGTGTGTGTGTGTGTGTGTGTAAGTGCTGACACAGCAGATGTGTGTGTAATTTGTAATTCTAAAGAGAGTCGACCCTCCACTGAAACACACACACACACACACACACACACACACACACACACACACACGCACACACACACACACGCACACACACTCTCACACACACTCTCAGCTTCAGCACAAACCAAAATCACATCAATACTGTGTTCACAGAAACTCATATATATATATATATATATATATATATATATATATATATATATATATATTATATATATATATATATATATATAATAGATCATTCCTCTGTTGAGTGTGTCGCTCTTTACCCCAAACCTGAAATGTACACTGTGAAAATGTTACATTTTTCAAGTCACCACCGAAACACAGAGTTTTACTCTGTGGGCGGGGCCTTGTTTTAGCCACGCCCCTGTATTTTAGAGCAGGAAGTGAGGCTGCATCCCTGTCCCTCATGGCCACATGGTGAGCAGTTAGATCCCATTGTTTTGAAGTAAATGTGTCCCAAAGTCTGAAAATCAGTGCGGAACATTAAGAACTGTCACTACCGAAACACAGATTTTCAGCAGCTCAGTACGTGTTTTCATTAAAAATATGATGATTTTGTGTGTGTACGGCTGTTCAAAGCTGTGTCATTTTTGAGCTCTGCTCAAAATGAACTAAAACTGTCGCCACCGAAACAGTCACTACCGAAACATCTGGTAAAGTTTGAGTAGTGTTATTATTGTTTTGGTAGTGACCAAACTGAATGTTCAACCATGTTTTAATACAATAAACCTAATTATTTTAAGTTCAGTTAAAAGTCCTGAACGTGTTTCGGCTCTGACTCTGATCCAGTTCAGCAGAATCATCCATTTACAGAATATGTGATCAAACTTTAGTTCATGTTTACAGATAATCAGGTCTATTCAGATTTCTGAACAAGGTGCCTCCAAGGCTTCACCAGCTCCAGAGACGTGTATGTGAAAGAAAAGAAAGCATTTTTGCGGTGGGGAGGCGGCCTTGCTGCAGGAATTACAAGTAGCCTGGACGGACGCCAGAGTCTGTGGGCTTCCCTCAGGAAGAGAGTGACCGCTGGTCAGAAGGAAAGGAGGCCAAGCGGCTCCTCTTCACCAGAGTTAGAGCAACCAAATCAGGTTTATTCAGTTTTACCCACTTTACTCCAAAATGCACTCGATCAGCCGAGACACGTTTGGCGTCTGAAGTTTGCCTCTTCAGTTTTTAGCACTGGAGCTACTAGACTAACATAGCTAAGCAATAAAAGCTTATGTCCACCAATTAGCATGGTGCTAACTGCATGTCTTAATGGTCACAGTCGCCTCAAAACATGTGGAGATGTTCAGTATCTCTAATAGAGTTGATTATGTGGTTTCACACACTGTATGTTTCACTGTTATTTATAAACATAATGAAAGTACAGATGAAATTCAGGCTTCAAGACTGTATTTAGCTGTTCAGTGAACTTTTATCCAGTTTTATAGATACTATTTGTGGTCAATTCTTCAATTTATTAATCTTTACATCTAACTATTCCTTTAAAGTGTTATCCATGCATCTGCCACCTACAATCTCACATTTTGTTGATTTTAGAATAAATTATTACAAATTGTTAACATGCCCTCTACATAGAACACTTACACACATTTTAATGCAGTTACTGTTTATTTGCTGAATTTAACATATTGGAGAATATTTATAAAACTTAAAACAAGATGTGTGCAAAAGTTATGGTATTTAGTTTTATGTTTCATTGTTTCCCCCAACATGTTAAACTCAAGCAAAATATATATAAATTGACCAACATTTGCAGAAAGTATGTTCCCCAAAGAGGACCTGCTAACTCAGTGGTCAGCGACCCTGCTCCTGGAGATCTCCCTAAAATCCTGTAGACTTTAGCTCCAAACCGAATTGCTCCCACTTGATCTAATCTAATTACGGCCTTTGGAAGTCTTTGGTTAGCTGTACAAGGTGAGGTAGACTTGGGTTGGAAGTGGAATCTGTGAAAGTAGACCCCCGGGAGGAGATCAGGTGACCACTGTGCTTATTTTCACAACAAAACATGTCATTTTTGAAGTTTAAAGAACCTCTATCATGTAAAGGTTCCATAATATTGAGGTTTCAAAAAGGTCTGTCAATCTCACACATCTGGTTTACAGCAACATTCCTTTACAGAACCATTTATCGAAAGGTTCTTCAAGGAATCCCAATGTGGTTCTTCTATGGGATCAATCTGAAGAACCCCTTTATTTATGTTCAGAAAGTCAACAAATCCAAACTATCTGCTATCTCAGAGTCCTCAGCTGCCCTCTTTGCTTTGAAGCAGCTGTACACGCTCTTCTGATCGTTCTCTCAAGCAGCTTCTTGAGGAGAACCTTGGGAAGCTTTTCCAACATGACTGAAGAAGATACACGCTGGGAACGTGTTGGCTGCTGGGAACTTCTTTGACACTGAAAATATTTGTTTAGCCTTTGGATCAAAATGTGTTTAAAGTCGAGCTGAAATCAAAACGGACCATGTTGTTGATTCACGTCTGGTTAGATTAAGCACAGATCATCATATCATATCATTTAAAATTTATCATATAAATTTAAAATGTATGATTTCCTACATCATGGATGTAGATTTAAGGGGGTTGGTGGTCGTGTCCCCATCCAGTCTTGTGTTTTGATTGCATTTGGTTGTTAAATTTGACCAAAAACACCCACAGTTTAAACAGAGAAGCTCTTTTGTCCATCATGTGTAAACATCCCTGAGCACAGACTCATGGGAAATGCAGTTTGTAAACAGTCAGCATCTTTCATGTTGCTTTACTTTAAAAGCTCCACTTTTCTAATGTTCAACACTGTGATGGTGTTTAAAGATGAGATAAAGTAAGTGGCTTCCTGTGATAATATAAGATTCTGCCACCTTGTTATTGATCATAGGCTGGATAAAAACTGGAGTTTGTTAGCGATAGCTATCAATAGCTAGCTAGCTAGTTTAGTAGGCCTAACAAGTTCATTTGCATTGTAAAAGCTTTGATGTAAAAGGCGTCTCCGTGATACCTAAGTAGGGTTGCCAGGTGTCAACTTTTGGGGCAGATAGTCCAGTTTTGAACTCTGAAACATCTTCTGATTTTTGACCATGTCACTGTGAACCAGCAAGTGGGGGAATAATACAAACACCAGCTCCAAAATAGTTGGGAATATATGAGAAATATTCATTATCTTGGTGTTGTATCGCCGAAATAAGAACAGACGTCCCTGAAAAAGACGTCATCTAGAAGGCAGCATATGTTGCTCCAAAATGTACATATATCTTTGAGTGTTTAGCGCTGCCTTCACAGATATGCAAGTTACCCACTAACTATGACACACACTATGACAGACTTGGAATTTTGAACTTTACACTGGTAACAATCTGATGGTTCTTTTCTTTTTCAGCCCAGAGAAAACAAAGTCCATTATTTGTATTATCATTATAAACTTGTTTACACTCTCCAGAATGTTTCTTTGCACCTGAGCATGATTGCATCACTTGTTTAATATGTTCTTTTAACATACCAGAAATTTTCTTGTCTTGAATTGCTCCCAAAAACATTGTCTTAACTTAATTTGGAAAATCAGTTTCAATTACAACTCTGAAAGGATGCGCAGCAGTCAAGAAACCCTCACTAAGAAAAGGAAAAGATCTCAACTTCACTATATATATATAATATATATATATATATATATATATATATATATATATATATATATATATATATGATAATAATAGCTCTAGATTTGTGAGGGTTTTAATGGCTGTTGTTTTGTTAAATTACTGACTCCGCACTCAAACTATCATGTAGAGCCTAGTTACATCAACTGCAAAAGAAGTTATAAGAATAAATAAATAAATAAGTAAATAAATAAATAAATAAATAAATAGATAACCCTTCACAGCTGTCACATGCTGCAGTAGCTGCTGATCCTCTGGTAGGCTGACATATTCATACATGGGAGCGAGAGCGAGAGCCTGCGTGTGATATTTAAATGAATAATTGAGAGTGCTCTTGTTTTCAGGCCTGACACAGATGAACTCGTTGGAGTGCGTTCTGTCGTTCGCTGGGATCTTCAGATGGAGGGCCTCCGCGCCTCTGCTCTCTCTTTCTTCTTTCTCTTTTCTGCTCCAGATTCCTCCAGTCAAGAAACCGAGTAAAGCCTCACAGAGCAGAGACATGAAAGAGGAGAGTCACTCTCTCATCGTCTTACTGTACATCACACTGTACTTCTCTCCAAAACTCAGCCTGTTCACTTATTCACTCAGCTGACTCTGAGCACTCCATACACAGATAGACAGACAGACAGACAGACAGACAGACAGATAGATAGATAGATAGATAGATAAATAAATAGATAGATAGATAGATAGAAAAACAATTACAGAAATAAAGATAACTCGAATAGAACCATATAAAGAAAGAAACAAAAATGAATAAAGTAAAAACATAAAGAGAGATTACTCAGAAAGATATATGGAAAAAAAAAACATTGATAAGTAAACAAGTATATAAAAACAGATATATAACTCAGTAAGATACAGCCCCAATTCCAAAAAAGGTTTGGGACGCTGTGTAAAATGTAAATAAATGTAAATAAAAACAGAATGCAATATTTTATTCACAACAGAACGTAGAACACATCAGGTGTTGAAAGTGAGACATTTTACCATTTCATGAAAAACATTAACTCATTTAGAACTTGATGGCAGCAACGCATCTCAGAAAAGCTGGGACAGGGCCGTGTCCACCATCGTGTAGCAACCTCTCTTCTTCTAACAACAACCTGTAAACATCTGGGACGTGAGGAGACCAGCTGCTGGAGTTTTGGGAGAGGAATGTTGTCCCATTTCTGTCTGATGTAGGATTCTAGCTGCCCCACAGTTCCTGGGTCTTTGCCGGATTTTTCATTTCATGATGTGCCAAATGTTTTCTATTGGTGAAACGTCTGGACTGCAGGCCGGCCAGTTCAGCACCTGGACTCTTCTTCTGTGAAGCCATGCTGTTGTCATGGATGCAGTATGTGGTTTATTGTCTTGCTGAAATATGCAAGGCCTTCCCTGAAAGAGACGCTGTCTGGATGGGAGCATATGTTGTTCTAAGACCTTTATATACTTATAGTGCCTTTCCAGATGAGTAAGCTTTTGAACTGTGCACTGATAACAAGCTGGATGGTCCCCCTCCTCTTGAGTCCGCAGGGCTCGGCGCCTGTGGCTTCCAAAAAGAATTTCAAATTTTGATTCATCTGACCACAGAACAGTTTTCCATTTTGCCTCAGTCCATTTTAAATGAGCTTCAGCCCAGAGAAGTCGGCGGCGTTTCTGGATCGTGTTGACATACGGATTCTTCTTTCCATGATACAGTTTAACTTGCATTTGTGGATTTCACCACGAACTGTGTTCACAGACAGTGATTTCTGGAAGTGTTCCTGAGCTCATGCAGTGATTTCCAGTACAGAATCATTCCTGTTTTCAATGCAGTGCTGCCTGAGTGTCCGAAGATCACGAGCATCCAATACTGACCATCATCCTTGTCCCTTACAGGGATTTTTCCAGATTCTCTGAATGTTGTGATGATATTATGTACTATAGATGGTGGGATATCCAAAGTCTCTGCAATTTTTTACGTTGAAAATTTTTCTGAAATTGTTCCACAACTTTTAGTTTTTTAGTTTTTTGCAGGTTGGTGAACCTCTGCCCATCTTTGCTTGTGAGAGACTCTGCCTCTCTAAAATGATCTTTTTATACTTAGTCATGTGAGTTAGTTACAAATTGCTCCTCCAGCTGTTTTGTATTAGTACCACTTACTTTTCCAGCCTTTTGTTGGCCCTGTCGCAACTTTTCTGAGATGCGTGGCTGCCATCAAGTTCTAAATGAGTTAATGTTTTTCATGAAATGGTAAAATATCTCACTTTTAACATCTGATATGTGTTCTATGTTCTATTGTGAAAAAAAAATGCCTCTATGAGATTTGCTAATCTAAACCACCTACAAATAAATAATCAAATACACAAAAAAGTTAAAGATAATTCAGACATACATATATATCTGTTTGTGTGTATATATATATATATATATATATATATATATATATATATAAAACAGAAAATAAATAAATACAGATAGACAGATAACTTAAACAGAAAATATATAGAAAAACAAAAAAAAATAAATAAATAAATTTACAAATCAACAAATGCATATACATAGATAGATAACCCTCTGATAGAAAATATATAGAAATACAAAATGAAAGATAGATTAATCAAAAAAAAAGATATAGAAAAATTAAATAAATAAATAAATAAATATAGACAGATGGACATCTGAAAATGGTTGTATAGGCTCCTTCTGGCATAAAGCATCCTTTCCTATTTGTTCTTATTCCTTTAACACCTCCATCTTCACTCTCCCTTTTCCTCTCGTTTCCTCCTTCAGTCCAGCTGTCCAGCGCAGTAGAGCACGAACGGTTCTCCACTGCAGTCCTTCTCCTCCTCCTTGTCCTCGTTCTCTTTGACTGACAGACACGCAAAACTGTCCTGCCAGATCCACCTGCAGCCGTTCAGTCCTGCAGCTTCAGCACGACAGACAGCTCCTCACTACAAACCTGAAGATCCACTGAACCTCAGCCTGCAGACGCTGACTGAGGAGGTCAAAGACGAGCTCAGAGGTCTGACGCTTTGAAAAAGAGGTTCACTTCACTACATACTACAGCAGTTTAGCTCCACCATTCAGCTACAGCAGTTTAGCTCCACCATTCAGCTACAGCAGTTTAGCTCCACCATTCAGTCTACAGCGGTTTAGCTCCACCATTCAGCTACAGCGGTTTAGCCCCACCATTCAGTCTACAGCGGTTTAGCTCCACCATTCAGCTACAGCGGTTTAGCTCCACCATTCAGTCTACAGCAGTTTAGCTCCACCATTCAGCTACAGCAGTTTAGCTCCACCATTCAGCTACAGCAGTTTAGCTCCACCATTCAGTCTACAGCAGTTTAGCTCCACCATTCAGCTACAGCAGTTTAGCCCCACCATTCAGTCTACAGCAGTTTAGTTCCACCATTCAGCTACAGCAGTTTAGCTCCACCATTCAGTCTACAGCAGTTTAGCTCCACCCATTCAGCTACAGCAGTTTAGCCCCACCATTCAGCTACAGCAGTTTAGCCCCACCATTCAGCTACAGCAGTTTAGCCCCACCATTCAGTCTACAGCAGTTTAGCTCCACCATTCAGCTACAGCAGTTTAGCTCCACCATTCAGCTACAGCAGTTTGGCTCCACCATTCAGCCTATATATACAGTATTCTCCATGCGGCCTCATGACTTTCCTCGTTTAACTGTAATATGTAACGGACTGACCTGCGTGCTTTTAATAACCCATCTGTCCTCCCCCAAGCTCAGCTGTCTAAACAGCGCCATGTAAAGCTGAAGGGCTAAGCGCTAATTTAACAGATGCCGATGCTGAGTAGAACATCACTCAGATCGTGCTGCTGTCATGCTTCACCATCATTTCTGCCCATTTCATCTGTAGTTATTCAAGTCAGTGTGGAATCATAACCAAAGGACTGGCTTACATAACTATACTGGAGATGACGCCAATGCTCACTCGGGGACAATCATGCTATTTTTTGTCCAGGTGTGGGACACTTTTGTTTTAAATACTTTGGTGCAAAGCTGTTGTTGGTGATCGCAGCTTTGAGACGTCTACAGTAAGACGCAGTGAGCTTTTGGCAGCTTTGAGGTTCTATTTTGGCCAATTAATCTTTGGAAACATTCTTGAATTCTCCAAGTTTATGAAGGTCCCTCTGATGGACTCAGCAATTTCAAAATTTTTAATAAATTTTCAGTAAAAAGCAGGAGACTGGCTGGGTCATGCAGGCCTTCTTTTAGAACCCGGTCTTGAGTTATTTTGGCTGTATGTTTGGGGTCATTGTCTTGTTGAAACGTCCACCTTCTCCCCAGATTCACTTTGCTGATGCCATTAAATTCCTCCTCTAATATCTCTGGGTACATCACTCCATTCATGTAACCTTCAGATTGCTATAATGCTCCAGTACTGTTAGCAGAGAAGCAGCTCCACGCCATGATGCTCCCACCATCATGCTTCACTGTGGGTGCTCTAAGGATCGCTCAACCCTTCTTGCCTTTTTTGTTTTGTCTTATCAGAGTATATTGTTCCAAAACAGTTCTGATTCGTCTAAACATGCATCTCCGCTTCTTCTCTAGCAGAATTTTGTTTAATCTTGTTTCAATCTTTTTTGTTCATATTCATTTGTAAGTACACACCTAAGTATGTTATGTTTGTAAATCTATACACTAAATTGTTTTATATATTATACACTATGTTATATGAATAATATTACATAATCAACATAATCTAAAATCTAGATACCCAGTTTATATTTTGAGAAGTTAAGTCATTATTTTGAGATAGTAAGTCAGGTTTTTATTGTAGTAAGACATTTCAAGAAAATAAGTTACTTTGAGATATTAAGTCAGTAGTTAGGATATTAAGCTTTCATGGCAAAATACAAAGTCAATATTTTGAAATACATCCTTGTTTATTTTTGTTTATTTCAAAACAAGTTATGTGCGTTAATTTGTACTTATACAAATTTACACACATAATGTCTTTTGACTTTGTACCTGTAAATATGAACCAAAAAGTATGAATTTGCAAAAAATAAGCAAGGATGTACGTCAAAATATCGATATACATATTGTAAGTACATTTAATAACAAAATCAAAGGTGTACTAAGTTCTAGGTATATGTTAGAATTGAACTTATTTGTTGACTTATACCATAACAGTTATTAAAAGTCCTTTATATGTTTAATTATATTCATGTGTATCATTATTGAGGTAGTTTGGCTAAAATATTCATAGCAATATGCAGATTAGTATAAAAATTCAGTGACACAATGGAAAGAAAAAAAAAATGACATACCAAGTTTCCGCTCCCTGCTAATGCTAATGTGCTAACTGAGGGCCATGAGCTTTTAGTCATCGTTAGCCATGGTTTTCCTTCAATACTGACTGTGAAAAAACAAATCTGCACAGTTTTAGCCCAATTGTGTCAGTCAGCGCTAAACAGACACAAGTCAGGCTTTGAGATGTTATGCTAATGTACTTTAGTCCATGTTAACAGACAACAGTAAGACATACAGTGTCAGAAGCCACATAATCAAGAGATTAATGGACATCTTCACATGGTTTGAGGTCACTGTGGGATATTTAGGCATGCAGTTGCTAATGCTAATGATTAACTTCCATTACATGTTAGCTACATTAGCTTTAGTGTGGTTTATGTCAGTATATATATAACTGTACGAACAAATTTCAGACTCCAAGATGGCTGCTAGTGAGGCGTCTAGCTATGCTAGAGATTAATGAACATCTCTACACACTTTGAAGCAAGTTTGTAATGAAGGCAATGCTAATTATTGTCCATTTCTTGTTAGCTACATTAGCCTCGTAGCTCCAGTGCCAGAACTGAAGACTCCAAACACGGCTCGGCTGATCGACTGCGTTCAGGCTGAGTGGGAAAACTGCATGAATGTGATTTTTCACTGAAGTATCACTTTAAGGAAGAGTTGAAAGGAAGGAGGCCACCTGAGCATGGTGGGTCAGGGGATTAGAGCTTCAAAAGACGCACATAAAAGAGTCGGCGTGCTGGGCGCGAGGCGTCTCCTGCCTCTGCCTCCGAGTCTGCGAGACAAGAGTCTTTTCTACCAGCTCCCGAAATCAGGTCACTGTTTTTCTTGAAGTTTGAATGACCAGAGTGTAGATTCTGACCCAGATATTCTTCCATCTTGTGAAAAATACAACCATGACGATTTAAATAATAATCCGACAGGGCCCGTACGAGCTGCAGTCTCTCTAATTTCCTCCGCTGCCCTAGTTTGCTGGCGATATCAAACGCAGTAGGAGGGAACTCGTTCCCCCTTTAATATTTCCTCAGACAGACGTCACCTCGTCTTCACTGCCAGCCTGCCGTCAAGGCACAAACGACAATACATAAATAATGTGGAGGGGTGAGGGGGGAGATTTGGCTTTCTTAGAAATAACCAAGACCTTCTTAGAAAGGACTACAGTGAAGAGGAGTTCAGTTTGAGGCTGGTGATACAGTTTGAACCACAGAAAAATATATATATTAGGGTAATCAGGGGGTCGCGGGGAGAATCATGGAAGCCAATTCCATAATTCTGTTTTAGAGGGAAAAATACAGCTGTTCTTCCTCTGATTCTGGCAGCAGTATGTTAAAATTTCAATATGTTATCTCAAAAAAATGACTTTTGTTCCAAAATACTGAAATAATGACTTTGTTGGAGCAACAGCTTGTTTTCTCTAAATATTGACTTACTATTTCAGAATATTGACTTTTTTTTTCCAAAAAATATTGACTTACTATGTAGAATTAATGACCTGTTATCCCTAAAAATAAATATACTGTCAAAATGTCAAAATATGTAAAAATAACGACTTTGTAACTTATCTTGAAATAATTTTGATTTTGAATAACAAAATTCTAACAAATTAGACAAAATGTGAATATATTGAGAAAATACGTCTTAACTTAAAGATATTAAGTCAATATTTCAAGAGACTAAATCATAATTTCGATATATTGACAATATTTCAAGAAAAAGAGTCATGATTTCAAGATATCAGTCAATTTTTGAGATGATAATATAATTAATCACAATCAATATTTTGACATGAGTGCGATATTAACATGAGATGAGATATTAATCTTTAATAAGATTTATACATTTCAAATTAATTGTTGTATATTATATAATATTTTAAGATGATAAGCGTTTATTTCAAAATACTAAGCCAATAATTTGACATATTTCTACTAAAACAGAGTTGACTTTGTACTTATGAATATGAGAAAAAAAAAATAAAATGTATTTATGAGAGTAAACAAAGACAGGTTTATGGGAAAAAAAGATGGCGGAAAAAGAATGTAGACCACAAATAAATAACATTAGCACTTTGTTGTAAACTGTTGTTGGCCATTATAATTTTGAGAGTTTTTTGCAGTACTGAGGTTCTATTTCGGTCCATTCCTCTGAGCAAACCATCTTCAGGTCCTCATGTTTATAATGGTCGCTCTGATAGGAAAATTCAATGAGAATCCGTTCAGGAGGTCAGCCGGGACATCTTGACCTTCTTTTTTAGAAACCAGTCTTGAGTTATTTTGGCTTTATCTTTGGGTCATTGTCTTGCTGAAATGTCCATCTTCTCCCCAAATTTAGTTTTTTGGCCAGTAAGTTTATTTTTTTCTTCTCTGCCAGGTATGAATGCTCCCATAGAGCAGGGGTCGCTAATATGCGGTTCCGGAGCCACATGAGGCTCTTTTACTGCCCTGTTGTGGCTCCACAGCTGAATTAGATTTGTAGGTAAAAATAAAATAATCCTCCTTTACAGTAAAATAAAGCTCTGCTGATCGTTCAACACAGTTTAACAATAAATGGTCTTAAACTCTGGAGTTAATGTAGAACTGCTAATTCACCCTTTAACCCTGAAGATCAGCGCAGACTGCTGGTCACCATAGCAACACAGACAACAATCTCACCTAGCTAGTAGCTAACGAAACAGCAAACATCAGTAATTTAGAGATAAACAGACGGACTCATTTGCATTTATAATCACTCCAGCTGGTTTCCTGATACGTTTAATCTGCAATGAAAAACTGACAAACACTAAAAAGTGGTGAAGCTGAAGTCAGTTTCTCATTCGTATTGTCCCATTCCACCTTAAATGGTGCAGCAGTTACATTCTGGTGCCTCCAGTACCATTTAAGGTGGAACAGGAAAATTCTATTAAGAAGCTGGAGAATGAGAAGCAACTTCAGCCTTGTAAAAAGTCGAACGTTGAGAGACATTTTACAAGAAACTGTTCTACTTTTGCAGAAAAGTTTCCTGCTGGAGATGCGAGAAAAGTACTAAAGCTTAAAGCAGAGTGAAGTAAATCTGTGTTTTCATTTATATTATATTTTTATTTTATACTAGTACCTCAGCACATACTGAGACATATTTACAGCCAAGATGGTAAGATGGACATAAAATGTTGTGCCTCCCAAAGTGGCTCTTCTTAATATTTGGGTTGCTGACCTTTGGTCTAGACGTTTGTGCACTGAGCTGGAGCTGTAGGTGCTTAGCTTCAGGCTCAGAGTTTAAACCAGGGCAATGATTAGAGGTTTGAAATCACAGTATATAGTAAAATAATTTTTAGCTTAGTTGACCAAAAAAGTCTTGTTTTGGGCCCATTTTGTGCTCTCTGTGTGGTTTCTGAAGGTTTCCCCAACACTTAGACCTGCTCAAGGGGATGTAGATATTTAGTAACTATTTCAATGTTAAAACTAGTTTGTGGTGCAACCCTTTCTGATTTAGTAATGCAGAAATCTGAACTTAGTAAACTCTAGCCTACGTTTGAACTTACACACAGCTGGTGGAACCAGACACAGATGTTTGTTTCACCCCTGAAGCGACAATACATTTACTGCAGAATGAGTTTCAGCTCCTCTACTCACCACAATAGGCCCCTCGCTAGACGTACCGGAGCTGTTCAATCTCCAAACATTGCCAGTTGATAGACACAGTATATTTTCTCTTGGTGTCTGAAGCTGAAGTAGAGATGATGAATTAGTTTGTAGGTGGTTGGGGTCACCAGGTCATTCTTCTCAGGGCTGACTATTCCTCTCAGTGTCTCCGAAAGCATAGCTGGTCAATCTCATAACAAGACATGGGATCTTACCCTCACTTACCATAACCAGTGACCTTAACCCTGACCACGGCCATCAATACTTGTACATTTATTATCATAAGAATATGAGCTCTCTCAGTATTTTGGCAGAGGAATTCAGGCAGAGGGTTGCTACATTATTTCACAATGGTGCTTGATCTACTTCACTATATGCTGGAGTTATATTGACTTAAGCTAAAATAAAACTAACTTATCTTAAACAAAACAACAAAAGCCACATCGCCCCCTACACTTCCTGTAGTGTATTACAGTCTGTCAGAGTGACTGTGTGGATGATATGAACATTATAGAGGCTTTTTAAATGAAACAGTAGAAGCCAGACTGCCCCCTACACTTCCTGTAGTGTATTACAGTCTGTCAGAGTGACTGTGTGGATCATATGAACAATATAGCTTTTTAAATGAAACAGTAGAAGTCATATCACCCCCTACACTGCCTCTCATAGGCATTACATACAGACTATATATATAGCAACCACCTGAATTAGCATAGCAATGACCTAGCAACACCTTAACAACTACCTGGGATAGCATAACAATGGCCTAGGAACACCTTAGCAACCACCTGGGACACCACAGTACCATGAATGGTTAGCTTAACAACCACCTGTGATAGCATAGTAATGGCCTAGCAACACCTTAGCAACCACCTGGAATACCATAGCAATAGCCTAACAACACCTCAGCAAACACCTGGGATCGCCTAGCAATGGCCTAGCAATGGCCTAGCAACACCTTAGCAACCACCTGGGACACCATAGCAGTGGTTTTGTTAAGCATTTTACTCCAAAGTAAACTTGCCTCCAATGCGGTTCATGTAACCGAAACTGTAAATGCTAAAAAATCAAGTTTCAATGAGTAACATGACTGAATATTTTACCTTTTAAATTTAGTTTATGGATCGTTCACCAATTCATGAGTCTGTCTTTTTCCAAATCGATCCTCCATTCTTTTTAACGAACCACTGAAAATCCAGAGAAAGCCAGTTTTCTCTTTTATTATTTATTTGTTTATTTATTTATCTCCCCCCTGTAAACTCTGAGGGAAAGTGCTGTGAAAAGTAACATCTCCCAGGCCGGCCTCACCTGTTTAAAATGCTGTTTTGCTACATTACCACCCCAAAAATGTTGCGGGTATCCAGTATTTTTTTGCTGAATCCCCAGAATAGCCTTGAATATTGATTATCCACAGAGCCGTGTGCGGTTAGAAAGCCAACGAGAACAAAACGCGCACGATCAACATTCCTCCCCCAAAAAAAAGCAGCGCTTTCATTACGGACTCATATTTCGGATTACTGGCGTCAGACAGAGAGTGTGTGGCTGGGGGTTATTGATCAAATCCTGCAAGCGCTATGGCATCCAATTTAGCATAGCCTTACTGTTAAAGTGGCTTTCCAGAAGCAGACATGGGCCTTGGCATAGACTAAATAAATAAATAAATATGTAAATAAATAAATAAGAACAGTGTGGGTACAGGCTATTCCATACAGGCTTATGAATCACGGCTTAGACTAGTTCAAGCTTGGTAAAACTGACCTGGTCCAGGACCAAACACTTGCACATGCTCTTTTAGTATGTCCACTCTTTCCCTTTATTCCAGCTTCCATTCTTCTCAGGAGACTCACTTTCAGCTCCTCAAAGAATCTGCAGACACACCTCCAAAGTTCAGTCTTAGAAGCTGGTTGATGATTTTCTGAAGTAATCAAACACATTCAGTGGTGTTGAGGTCTGGACTCTGGGGTGGTCAGTCCATTGTTTCACTTCAGCATGAATGAAATGTGATAATGACAGCTGTCAAGTGAGCATGTTCATGGGATACATTTACCAAGCTTGACCCTTAAAATCTACACTCTTAAAAAAGATGGTTCTTCAAGAGTTCTTTATTAAAGAAAATGGTTCTATATAGAACCATGAACACTCAAAATACCCTTTGCATGTATAAATGGTATATTGCATCATGAAACTGTCCTTCAGATTGATGGAGAATGTGCTGTAGATGGTTCTACACAGAACCTTTTTGAAAAGGGTCCTATACAGCACCAAAACGGTTTCTTCTATTGTTAGAAGCTTGAGATTGTAACAGTAGAACCCTTTAATCAGGTAAAAGGTTTTTTGAGTGTTCATTTTGTTCACACTTTAAAAAGATGGTTCTTCAGGGGTTCTTTAGTAAGGAAAATGGTTCTATATAGAAACATGAACTCTGAAAGACCCCTTTGCATGATTAAAGAGCCCTTTGCATTGTTAAAGTGTTCTTCAGATTGATGGAGAATGTGCTTAGGATCGTTCTACACGGAACATTTTGAAAAGGTTCTGTATAGCACCAAAAAGGTTTCTTCTATTGTTACAAGCTTGAGATTGTAACATACCCTTTTTGGTGCTATACAGAACCATATATAACACATTCTCAACAACACATCAATCTGAAGAACCTTTTCACAACGCAAAGAACCTTTTAGTCATGCAAAGGGTTTTTTGACATGGTTCTATATAGAATCAGCACTTGAAGAACCATCATTTTTAGCATGATCTCTAGTAAAGAAAATGGTTCTGTATAGAACCATGAACAGTTAAGAAACCCCTCAAATGACAAGACGGTTCTTTGCCTCGTAAAAAAAATTCTTCAAGTTGATGTGTTGTTGAGAATGTGTTGTATATGGTTCTATATAGCACCACAAAAAAAGGTTCTTCTAATATTACAATGTCAAGCTTGCAACAATAGAAAAACGCTTTTTGGTGACAATATATATTTTCTGTTTCAAAAAGGTTCTATATAGAACCTCTCCATCAGTTTGAAGAACAAAAGAACCCTTCAATCATGTAAAGGGATTCTTTGAGTGATCATGGTTCTATATAGAACAATTTTCTTTATTAAATAACACTTGAAGAACCATCATCAAGTGTGATGATCCTTCAGCACCCTCAGCAGACGACGCTGGACAGACACTCACAGGAGAACCATGGATGAATCAACGAGCAGCAAACTGACAAAAACAGCAGCTTGGTGGAGCTCCAGGATCTTGAGAATCCCCTCAAGATCCTCCTCTGAGTTGTATGAATGAGATCGGGAGGCTACAATCACAGTGGTGGTGATAGGAACCAGACGTCCACCTCTAAAACCTCCCTCCCAGAAAGTTACTACATGAAATGGTTATGAATTCACTGCCTGATGACTGAGACACTGTTTTACTATAGTTTTGAGAAGATTTTAGCCTTAAACTCCATCCATGGTGGAGGGATACATGCAGGGCCCTGTGAGGCAAATAGTCCCCAAAGAAAACTTATTATTTCAGATTTTCCACTATTTTCCATCATCAACATTCCATATAAACTCAGAAGACTTGTGTAGGTTCACTGGTGGTTCTGGATAGTAATTAAAATGTCTATATCTGTGTTGTAGTCATGGCGACCCCTGGTTCCTATCACCACCAATGTAAAGAGCCCTGAACCACTTCACACCAAACCACTCTGAATGACTTTGTTTACGTCTCAAATGCTGAATTATAGGGAATTATTTTGAAAAACGGTTGGGATCCATCTTTAAGCTCACATTTATCAACTCCAAGAAACAGCGATAGTCAAAGCTCAGGCTGCCTCAGTCTGCAAGTACTGCATTAAACAGCATGTAGAGGGAAATCAATAGATAGACAGATGGGTAGATAAGACCAGACTGTAGTTACAGACCATTTACTCTGCCTTTAAATCATGGACTAGAACGTGTTCCAGCTCTACCTGTACAGTTTGACACACTGGACTTCTTTATAATATCACCCATTTTAGTCTTTAGGCATTGTTGTTCCGCATTTATCAGCTATGATCTGGGATCAGGTCTCCTCTGTCTGCTGATATCTCAGATCACTGGCGTCAGACAGAGTGTTTGTAGCTGAGGGTTATTGATCAACTCCTGCAAAAAACTATTGATCAAGCCCCTGCATGCGATGTATCATAACTCTACTGTTACGGTACCTTCCAGAAGGAGATGCAGGCCTCAGCATGAACTACTCTATTTAGCATATTGTACCATTTAAGGATAGAGAGCCAATTAATCAGTCAATCAATCAAGCAATGCAGAAGAACAACTTACAGCAGTTTAGCCCCACCCATTCAGTCTACAGCAGTTTAGCCCCACCATTCAGCCTACAGCAGTTTAGCCCCACCATTCAGCCTACAGCAGTTTAGCCCCACCATTCAGCCTACAGCAGTTTAGCCCCACCATTCAGTCCACAGCAGTTTAGCCCCACCATTCAGCCTACAGCAGTTTAGCCCCACCCATTCAGTCTACAGCAGTTTAGCCCCACCATTCTGCCTACAGCAGTTTAGCCCCACCATTCAGCCTACAGCAGTAAGTGAAGTTATATGGAGTGTTTTGGGCTGACTGCTTTTTGAATAAACCACAATACAGGGCAGCAAATCAGAACAGAGCTCATCTACTTATATTAGTCTTAAAGGCACAGTAACAAAAGCAGCCTAATTATAAGCAATAAAGAGAGTTTACAGAATAGTCATGTTAAAATTAATTTTGTTTTTGGTACACTTTTAAAAAAGATGGTGCTCCAAGGGTTTCTTAGTAAAGAAAATGGTTCTGTATAGAACCATGAACTCTCAAAGAACCCTTTGTATGATTAAAGGGTACTTTGCATTGTGAAAGGGTTCTTCAGAGAGATAGAGGTTTTTGAAAATGGTTCTTTATAGCACCCAAAAGTGTTCTTCTATTATTACAAGGTTAAGCTTATAACAACAGAACCCTTTTGGGTGCTACATAGAACAGTGTATAGCACATTGTGCACATTTTCCATCAATCTGAAAACTCCTTACATGATGCAAAGTGTTCTTTAAGTGTTCATGATTCTTTATAGAACCATTTTCTTTAGTAAAGAACCTCTGAAGTACTAATATTGTGAAATATGGGCTTTGATCAATGTAGAAACAAAAACAAAGCCAATTTTCAATTATTTCTAAATCAATAATAAGTTAACATTCTTGCTAATCCGTATTTAGTTCATATAAAATGCCAGATTAGCATCTTTTCTAAGTAAAAAGTTTTTATTTAATGTATTTATGTATCTCATTTAAAAATTTAGCATTGCTAATATGGAGCTAATGTGGAGCTCAGTAAAAGTCTGATAACTGGGGCACTAAGAAAAGTCCAGACACCCAAAGCTAGCCCATTTCCCCTGGATTTCAGCATCGCTCCAAGTCTCAGCACATCTCACCGTGACCTTACGTCATCTCCAGTGCATGGGTAATGCGAGCGGCCCTCTGCCTCACTCCGCGTCTCTGTGGAGCCATGGCCAGCCGCTAATCAGCTCGTAGCCGTGGGCAAGCTTAGCCCCTGCTGTGAGAGCAAAAGCACATTTCTGCTCCAGTCTGAAATACAGCTGTCGGTCCAGCAGATGTGCTCTTCCAGGAGGTGTAGCAGTAGGTAAACAACATGATGGGCTTTAGAGGGAGGAAGTATTAAAGCTAAAGAAGGAGAGAAGCTCCGTTGGTGCTTTATCAAACTTTAAAGTGAGGTGTGAAGAGATCTGAAAAGGTCAGGCAAGGTCAATGCATGACATTTTGTGAAGGTTTAGTTCAGGTTACAGCAGCTAGGCTAGGCTAAACGCTAAATGCCAAGACCTATAAAATGGTGCTAAATGCTATGTTACAGACAAAAATGTGGTAGAAAGACATATGGTAGGTGTTTCTAATAAAGTGGCCAACGAGTAGAAGCACAAGGTAGGTGTTTCTAATAAAGTGTCCAGTTAGTGGAACTACAAGGTAGGTGTTTCTAATAAAGTGTCCAGTTAGTGGAACTACAAGGTAGGTGTTTCTACTACAGTGGCCAGGTAGTTGAAGTACAAAGCAGGTGTTTCTAATTAAGTGGCCAGTGAGTGGAAGAAAGTAAGTGTTTCTAATAAAGTGGCCAGTGAGTGGAAGAAAGTAAGTGTTTCTAATAAAATGGCCAACAAGTAGAAGCACAAGGTAGGTGTTTCTAATAAAGTGTCCAGTTAGTGGAACTACAAGGTAGGTGTTTCTACTACAGTGGCCAAGTAGTTGAAGTACAAAGCAGGTGTTTCTAATAAAGTGGCCAGTGAGTGGAAGTACAAGGTAGGTGTTTCTAATAAAGTGTCCTGTTAGTCAAAGTAGAGGGTAGGTGTTTCTAATTAAGTGGTCAGTGAATGGAAGCACAAGGTGGATGTTTCTGATAAAGTAGCCAGTGAGATTACAGGGATATATGTCCATTCCAGCTAAAAGTTTATAAGCTGAGCTCCACCTTGACTGCCGACGTGAGGAATACTGAAAGCCTTTTGTTAGACAGAAATGGCTGTGATGGTGATCCAAGCACAGGAATGAGTGCAGGTCAAGACCACTGTCTACATCGATTGTCCAGTTGGCAGAATCCCACATCCCCACTTGATGTATGCAGGGAGAATTCTGTGTGTGCACTCAGCAGATTCACCCTTGATTGACTGCGAAGGTGACGGAGGTTGCCGCAGCAGTTTGGCCTTAGTCGCTGTTCTGAAACCGGTGGGATTACCCCCTCTACCCTATAGTGGATAACAGCTGCGCTAATAAGGCTAACCACTCCTGGACCAGAAGTTGTTTCAAAGTGTCGATAATTAGGTAAAGTCTCTTGGTCTATAGGTGGGTCTCCACCACAGTGATGACTAAGCCTGTGCTTGACATGTTCCTTTAATTACTATTCCCTATATAGGAAAATCAGGAAGGCTTTAGAGAACATTATTAAAGGAAACATGACTGGCTCTCTCATCATTATTCCCTTCAGTAGCTAATCATGAGAGCTATTGTTGGAAACACATTGAAGTAAATGGTAGCTGTGCTCATAGACACCATTACAAATGTCTTGCTAATCACCTTCACAACTTAAACTCAATGAAAGGTACCTTATAGTGGTTTAACTTACCCAAATGCTACTTTTTTGGGGTCCGAAAGGTGGTTCTGTTAGCTTGTCAGGATCTCAGGATCTTGTAAGTAAGGAACTATTCAATTTATAGGTGCATGCTTCTGATAAAGTTGCCACAGGTTATAACAGGTTCTTGCAGGTTATCATGTACCTTGCTTGGACCCTTCCTATTGCAGAACTTCATGAATGCACTGGATATGACCCACTGTTTTCTTGAAAATGACTGCAAAGTCTTCCAAGATAGCACATTCTGAGGTAAAGGGGGGAAGTTCCAGACCTTAAGCCTAGCACTCAGCTGCTTGCCACTCTTGACTTGGCTGTATGCAAAGCTCCCTGACTAGCATGCTAACAAGCCCTATTCCCTCTTGCCTACATGCTCCTTCTTAGCTGCTCTTGGACCAGGATGTGCCTCAAATGAGGCCTCTAGGGTCTTTCACACAAGCAAGGCTAAGCCTGGCGCTCAGCTGACAGCTTCTCTCAACTCAAACATATACAAAGCTGCCTGACTAGCATGCTAACGAAGCCTATTCCCTCTTGCCTTTCTGGTCCCTCTGAACTCCTGCTAGACCTGAACTTATCTCATAGTGTTGATTATTAGATGAGGTCTCTTGATCTAAGGAGGGTCTTTCAAATAAGAAAGACCATGACCGGCACTCAGCTGACAGCTTCTCTAGACTCAAACATATACAAAGATGCCTGACTAGCATGCTGATGGGGCCCAGTCCGTCCTGCCTTTCTTATCAGCTCCTTGACCAGGTCGTGCCTCAAAGTGGTTACGAGATAAAGTGGGCTGATCTAAAGGTGGATCTCACAAAACTAAGACTAAGACTAGCATGTTAGCATGGCCTATTCCCTCTTGCTTTACCAGTCCCTGCTCTTGTACTAGAGTCTTGAATACTAGATGAATCTCTGGATATAAAGTTGGGTCTCTGACGTTAATAAGACTAAGACTAGTGCTCTGAACTAAAACATACACAATCCTCCTGACTAGCATGCTAATGAGGCCTGTACCTTGACTTTATAGCCCAGGGGTGTCCAGTCCTGCTCTTGGAGATCTACCACCCTGCAGAGATTAGCTCCAACCCAAATCTAACACTCCTGATCTGAAGGCCTCCAGGGACATCTGAACATTGCATCCTGGTGTGCTGGATCTGAACTGTCCAGGGTGGAAAGTTCCAGAGCTCCACGACCAGGATTGAGCACCCCTGTTCTAGTCCATTTTAACTGCTCGTGTTGATTATCAGATGGAGTCTTTTGATCAAACGCTCTCTAACAAAGCTAAGATTCGTGCTCAGCTACAAGGTTTCCTCAACATATACAAAGCTTCCTGATTAGCGTGCTAATGAAGTCCATTCCCTTGTGCCTTTGTGGTCCCTTTCAACTGCTCCTGGACCGGGCCTTTGTTGATTATAGATGAAGTCTCTTGATCTAAGGTCGGGTCTTTCACATAGTGCAGACTAAAAGCCTTTGCACACCGAGCACTGTTTATGCCTGTGATTTATTTGGGCAGCAATAAATTAATTCAAACACATATCTGGAGGTATCTTGTACACCAAATGTGATTTTTTGGATGGCAAAATTATTTTATTCATCCTTTCGGCAGCGACATTAACTCAATGATCAGTCATGGTCGTCTCAGGAGTTGGCATGACATCCCCCTAGTTGACGGAGCAGCTGTGTACCAGCAAATAGAACTTTGTCCACAAATGCTGATATCAGAATATCCTAAAGCAGCTCAAGTGGAGCTCAAGCTGAGCTATAAATGTCGAAGTTATAGCCTTTGTGGAAGCACTCAAAGTTCCAGCTACTGAATGAAGCAAAGAACCTCAACAGGCTCCTTTTACTTTCCCAAAATGGACAGTAGCCCAGTGTCCCTGTTTGCTCGTTCTGTGTGAGGAGTACAGGAGATCTTATTTGCACTTAAGAACATTGTATCTGTTTCATCGTCTCATGTGGAGCTGCATCTCCAAAGTCAGTTCAAACTGAGCTGGAGATTTGAGCCGTCAGTCAAAGAGTTCAAGTTTTAGCTCCTGAGTGAGGTGGAGAAACTCGCTTCTCCAAAGTGGGAGGGATCCTTCACAATGTCACAGTTCACACATTTAATGAGAACCAAATGACCTTCTTATAGGTACAGGAGATCATTTGTGGTACAGGAGATCGTTTATGATACAGGAGATCATTTGTACCAACAGTGATCGCACTGTACAACACCTCATCACTGTGTCGGGACATTATTGTATACTGAGCCACTGACAGGACAGGCTTGATGGACACCAGCTAGACATTAAATCTCTACTCATATTACTATGCACTGCCACTTTGTCTATACATCCATAAATATTGCATATTGCACTGCCGCTTTGTTTATACATCTATAAATATTGCATATTGCACTGCCGCTTTGTTTATATGTCCATACATATTGCATATTGCACTGCCACTTGTTTATACACTCAGGCATGTTGCATAGCCATGAACATATGTCATCGTTACAGTGTTTAGTCATTTACTGGACGTGTCATGCACCACTGCATTGTCACCTTCCTGACTAGCAGGCTAATGAGCTAATGAGCTCTATTCCCTCTTACCTTTCTCGTTCTTCTTACCTCCTCCTGGACCAGAACTCACCCGAAAATGTTGACTGCGACACAAAGTTTCTTGATGGAAATACAGATAAAACCAAGCCTAAGATTAGTGCTCTGGACTCAACCATACACAAAGCTTCCTGACTAGCATGCTAGAATTGCCTATTCTTTCTTGCCTTTCTATTCCCCCTTAACTGATTATGGACCAAAGTGTTGATTATTTGAAGTCTCTTGATCAAAAGTTGGGTCTTTTACATAACTAAAACTAAGACTAGTGTTAAGCTACAAGTGTTCCTCAACTTTACCATATACAAAGCTTCTCGACTGGCATGCTAATGAGCTCTATTCCCTCTTACCTTTCTAGACTTATTTTGGACCAGAACTTACCAAAAAGTGTTGACTACAAGACAAAGTTTCTTGACCTAAATATAGTTCATGGACCAAAGTGTTGATTATCTGATTAAATATCTTGATCAAAAGTTGGGTCTTTTACATAACTAAGACTAGTGTTAAGCTACAAATGTCCCTCAACTTTACCATATACAAAGCTTCCTGACTGGCATGCTAATTAGCTCTATTCTTTCTTACCTTCCTTTCTTTTTTCTGGTCCTTTTGGACCAGAATTTACCTATAAGTGTTGACTATGAGACAAAGTTTCTTGGTGTAAATATAGTTTATACATTTTTTTACACAACTAAGACTAGTGTTCTGAACTGAGGCATACACAAAGCTTCCTTACTAGCATGCTAGCATGGCCTATTCTCTCTTGCCTTTCTATTCCCCCTGAACTGATCGAGGACCAAAGTGTTGATTATTTGATTAAGTCTTTTAATCAAAAGTTTAGTCTTTCACATCACTAAAACTAAGACTAGTGTTAAGATATGAGTGTCCCTCAACTTCAACATATACAAAGCCTCCTGACTAGCATGCTAATGAGCTCTATTCCTTCTTGCCTCGCTGGTCCCTCCTAACAGCATCCGACAATCAAGCTCGGCAAATCGAGCTCCCTCATTACGCCCGCAGCTGTAATTGACGGGCAGGATATTCAAGCTAATTCTTCATCGTTGCCTCCTCCTCCTCCTCCTCCTCCTCCTCCTCCACCTCCTCCTCCTCCCAAGCCAGTGTCTCAATTAATGTACTCGTTCCCCTCTGTTACCATGGTGTCGGCAGGAAGGGGGAGGGGGGTTTAACATTCTCAAGTCAAACTCACTGTTATCTGTTCTGATTCCTGCTTTTTGATGCAGGGTGAGCAGGTGAAGGCTGAGTTTTGTATGTGTGCCTTTGTGACGGTGAAGGTTTGCAAAGTATTTGGATTCAATTAAAAGCCTGTTTTCACATGGTTCCCCTTTTTTTCTGACTCCATCGTTGTTTTGGAAAATCAATGGCTCGAAAAATGACTCATGAGGCAGATGAATTAGAGGTGTGTGTGTGCGGTGGTGCTACAAAGAGCGCACCAACGCTGTGTAAACTACCATCAGGGCTTTTTATGCTGGTAATTACTGCACTCCACGCAAAGTGTACATAGCGACGGCGAGCAGCACAACGTTTTTAACAAGCGGCTGCTACAGTTGACAGGGGGGTTTATGTGAAGAGCCGATGAAGCAGTGATTTTGGCCCCAGATTGGGAATGGGGTATATAAAGGAATAGTTCAATGAAAAACCCCTGTTCACTCCACATTCAATCGTTCAGCCAAGACATTGTTTGGTGTCTAAAATGTGCTTCTTTGTTGTAACTCTCTTCCCAATTTAGCCACGTCTAATTCCACCCCCTAGTCGGTTCCCCATCTACCAAGCTGGGAGGGGGAAGGCCAGCGCAAGATTCCTCCATGACACAAGACACTTTCCAAACTGCCATTAATGCAACATCATTGGAGCTTAGCATGCTTGGAGGAGACTTAATGTCAGCTAACAGATGCTTGTGTTAGCTAGCATTGCTCTGAGAGATGAAGTAAGGAAAGACCATCTTACCCACCCAGAGAGGGAGAGAGAGAGAACAATTCTGATCCCATGGAGCCATGGATGGCATCTCCTGGCAATAGGGCAGGGCTTAGAGTGGGATTGCTTAGAACAGGGGTTGCAACCCAAATGATAAGAAGAGCCATTTTCAACTAAAATCAAAAATCACTTTGGGAGCCGCGACATTTTAGGTCTATTTTATTGAAGTAACGTTTCACCATCTTGGTTGTAAATATGTATCAGTATGTGCTGATGTACTAGTACAGATGAAAAATATAATATAAATGAAAAAGCAGACTCACTTTTCTCTACTTTAATCTTCAGCTCAGCTATAGCTGCTTTTCTCGCATCTCTGGCAGGAAACTTTTCCACAAAAGTAGAACAGTTTCTTGTAAAATATCTCTCCATGTTTGACTTTTTACGAGGCTGAAGTCGCTTCTCATTCTCCAGCTTCTTGTTCTAATTTTCCCGTTCCACCTTAAATGGTGCCTGAGGTGCCAGAATGTAACTGCTGCACCATTTAAGGTGGAATGGGAAAATTCGAACGAGAAGCTGGTGAATGAGAAGCGACTTCAGCTTCACGACTTTTTAGTGTTTCAGTTTCTTGTAGCAGATTAAACATATCAGGAAACCAGCTGGAGTGATTATAAACACAAATAAGTCCATTCATCTCCAAATTATCAATGTTCATCTTAAATCTCTTTGCCTTTTCATTAGCTACTAGGCGAGATTGTTGCTATGGTGACCTGCAGTCTGTACACCAATCTTCAGGGTTAAAGGGTGAATTAGCAGTTCTACATTAACTCCAGTGTTCAAGATCATTTATTTTTTAAACTGTGTTGAACGATCAGCAGAGCTTTATTTTTACCTACAAATCTGATTCTGCTGTGGAGCAACAACAGGGCAGAAAAAGAGCTACATGGGTTTTGATGGACTGGCCATCAGGGGGAACATCGGTGGGCCAGAGAGGGGTTGAGTGCATGATAAAAAAACAGAAAGTTACTTAAACAAGATGAAAATGAATGAAGAAATGAAAGCACATAATTTGTTTGGATATCAGAGCAAGAAACCACAGGGCTAAAGTGCAGAAGGGCTTAGTTAGCCAGTTCATTCAGTCTGCTTGTACACTAAGGCTACAGATGGCTAGCTTAATGTTAGTTAAGACACAGGCTAATTAATTAGCTTAAAAGTAGCAGCCACTCCAGTTCTTAGCCAAGATACAGCCAGAGAACTTGTAGAGAGGAGAATTTCCACTCTGTAATGTCTTCCGGGTTTCTCAAACACTAGAGGGCGCTCCTGGGCGAGTCCAAAATGAATGGGTTAAGATGGAGCATTTGAGCAAAATCATAGTTTATAAATGATGAAACATTTTTAATGTAAAGGAATACATTCATTTCCTGAACACAGAGCAGCATAAAACATTTTAACACTGCTGTTATATTTCTAAGAGCTTTTAAACTCGAGTTACAGGAGTTTAAAACGGCGCTTCATGTACGTTCATGACGTCTGTAAGTGCAAACAGCCAATGAGCTGCTCCGCTCGCCAACCAAACAGCACTCAGTAGCAGTAAAGCCCGCTTCCTGCTGCCCCCAAACCCGTTTACTGTAGAATAAAGGAAAAATTCAGGTGATTTTCTTTATTTAGTGAAATCCATCCTTCTACTGCCTAAACCTAAAGGAAAGTTCTGGTTCAGTGATTAGAAACTATTTTAACTTTTTGTTTTTAGCCGTTTAGCTCCATTTACTCCCATTCATTGAGGACTCGCTCGTGGGCGCCCTCTAGTGTTTTGCAGTCCTGTTTTTGATATAATGGGGGAAACAGGAAGAGACCAGGCTCCTCATAAACCGGCTCTGATACAGCATCTTTGATGTGTTCATGTGTTTTAAAGAGGTAAACTGTGTTTACTGTTGTTTGAAAACAGCCGTCTGTAGAAGTAACATTGTAATATGGTCCCAATAATGTAAAAAACTGATAATGCAATAAAGTAATACCTTATTACAATATTGAGAATTTGTTACATTTTCAGCTTGATCATTGAAAATGTATTATATTTGTAAGTTGATCATTTTTGCTCCAATAATTGTTTTTAAAATGGATGATGCAATACTTTTCACCAAAGGCTTCCTACAGTGTTTTTGTGCTCTACACAGGAATCAACCCAGCCTGGAATAAGAGGAGCATCAAGGAGACAAAGTCTTAGAAGAGTCTGGTACAAAGTAATGAAGCCTTATTAAGATCAGATGAAAGAAATTACATTAGTGACACAGCAAAACAGTAAATCATACAAATTTGACCAAAACACAATCAGAGAGCCAACAGTGGCACCTTCTGTATTACATTATCAATAAAATTCTTATTACACTATCAGTTAAGATGCTGTACTACATTACTGGGCACATTATTAAATGGTTGGCTTTTATTACATCTTTGACCAAGTTAAGTACAAAATCTTATTACATTTCTGGCTGATATTACATTATTGGGGAATTATTACTTTTAATATGATTTCCTTCTACATGCGCCCATTCACTCCAACTATGACAGCGGGTTTATTGGGAGTCGCAGGTCATTGGATTTGAGGGTTATGTTTGTCACTGTGGTTGTAGTGGGCTGGCCTAGACAAAAGTCAGCCTCAGTTTGCTTCGGGTGCGGTTCGTTTGAAGTGTAAACACAAGACAGACCAAAGAAGTCTAAAGAGACCAAAGACAGAACCAGCCGTCGTCTCCTCTTGCAGAACCGCTTTGGTTCGTGGAAAAGACAAGTTGGAGATGTTGTTTTGACACCTGCATGTGTTTTATCCTCTCTTCATAAACGCTCAGCAGTTATAGATCAGATAGTTTGAGTTTTAAAACGAGGCCATATAAAATCCTCCATATACTCATCTGGCTGCACTCATATGTTATATTATGTATTAAGATGCCAAAGTTTCTCCATTTTGTAAAAGCAGCATGTAAAACTGGAGTCTTGTGGATTAAGCTATAATATCACAAGAGAGATAAAACCAAGGTGCAAAATATAGGGGGTCCTAGGGGGTCTGGGACTTAAAGCCCAATCCCTTTTCATCCCTTGCTCCTGCCACTTAGCTCTACCCCTCTGTTTTGCGCGTTCTCGTCTTGGGGTAGGGTGTCCTGATTCTTGTTGAGATAGAGGGGTAGGGAGAAGTGTTGGGGCTACATGACCCTCATGTTTTTCAGACTCCAAACAGAGTGATATGAGAAAAAGAGGAAAAAAAAACGGTGAGATGGAGCACAAGTGACCAAAGAAACCCAATTTTCTCTGTTAAAAAATAACAATAACCACTGTATTATCTTAGTTTAATGTCGTTTCAGTGTATTATAGTCCTTTTCTTCATAACAAGCATAAAACAATCGCTAGTAGTATACTGATGTCTCTGTAACTAGCTAGCAAAATTTCCTGTTCCACCTTAAATGGTGCAGCAGTTACATTCTGGTCCCTCAGGCATCAGAACAGCTGCTCCATTTAAGGTGGAACGGGAAAATTCGAAGAGTCAGATATGCGAATATCTGACTTCAGCTTCATACCTCTGAAGAATTAGTGGTGGGTGATAATAAATAATTGCCCCCTCTTTGAAGGCATATGATGCCCTAAATGTAACTGAAGCCCAGCAGTGAGGAGCTGAACTTTACCCTCCTCTGCTGTCACTGCAGACTGGCAGGGTCGCCTACAGAGCAGCGCTGGTAGCTGTTAATGAAGTGATGCTCTTTTATTTGAGGGTCCCATTTCAGAGGGAAGATTTCAACCACTACTGCTTTAACTCAGTTCCAAGGGGCGAGGTGACTCTTAAAAACAATCAAAAATAAACTGATGTTTTGCCGTCCATTAGGTCAAAATAGATGCCCAAATACAGATTTAGTGGAGCTCAAAGTTTATCTGCTTTACTCACAATCAGCTTCTCTCTTTGATGTTCTTAACTTACTTGATCTGCAGCACTGCTCTGCCTCAGGGTGGCGCTGTAGCAGACTGGTTCACCCAGTTGGTCCGTCATAGCCTAGAAACCATAACTGTGCCTGGATTCCTCTGAAAAACTTTACAATGTGCTGCAGCAGATCTGTACATCTGAAAACTCGCCCAAAGTTTGGTGGGGAGGGTGAAGAGATGTGTAAGATCTCAGTTAACGTAAGGACGTTTACGTTAGAAGCTGCCGTTGAGGCACCTCTATGGCAAGTAAGTTAGCAGCCAGCCAACAGGGGACCCCCGGATACCAGGGGGTGTAACTCACACCAAATAAAAGCAGACATAAATTAAACCATTGAGAACAGTTATCATACGTCGTAAAATCTGCCCAGTCAGTCATGACCTTTTACTCATATGACTTTTGTTTACGTCGTTTGGCTTGACGTTCGAAGTTTATTATTTCTTATTCAATGGTTTTCTTTACTTTTATGATTTTATACACTGTAGATTAATATTAAAGATATCAAAACTATAAAGAACCACATATAGAATTATACAGTAAACAAGAAAGTGTTAAACAAACCAGAACATGGTTTATACTTTAGATTCTGACCAGTCTCGGCATTCTCTCAGTCAGCTTCATGAGGTCAGCTGGAACGGTTTTAATTAACAGGTGTTAATTAATTTAATTAACAGTTGTGCCTCGTCAAGGGTTCATTTGTGGAATTGCTAGTTATCTTAATGTGCTTGAGACCATCGGTTGTGTTGTGCGGAGGTGGAGTTGGTACTCAGTCCTGTAGTTCATAGTTCATAGTTTTGATGTCATCAATATTAATCTACAATGTAGAAAATAATAAAAATAGATAAAAACCATTGAATGAGAAGCTGAAACTTTTGACTGGTACTGTACGTTGGTGTGAACGCTGAGTGAGCCAGAATGTATCATCTCTGCTTTGGTTGGAACCTCTGTTAGCCTCGTAGCTCCAGCGCTAAAGCTAAAGACGCATGTCTTGGCTGAAAATTGTGTAAATTTGATTTTTTTTTTTTCTGAATTATCGCTTTCAGCCCGGCGCTGGTGTCTGGTGAAGGTTTTATTTCTTTTTTTTTTTGTCTTTTTTTTTTAAGGAGGACTCGTGATTCATTGAATCAATGACATGAGAGCTCATTGATTGTCTCACTCAGCGGTAACAACAGAGAGGAACACTCAAGGAAATTTGGAGGATGGCACAAAAGCACTTTGGGCTCAAATGGATGGAATTATCTCTCACATCAGACGCAGAGCGAGAGACAGAGAGAGAGAGAGAGAGAGAGAGAGAGAGAGAGGCACTGAAAAACAAGGCACTTTTTGAGAAATGGCTCTGTCCACGCCATCATCAAATCATCTGTCATTTGATATATTTTTCCACTAAATCTGTGACACCGAACAAATGAAAGCTCCTCTATCGAGCTCTCAGGGATCTCTCTCTCTCTCTCTCTCTCTCTCTCTCTCTCTCTCTCTCTCCTTCACTGCAGGGAAATTTATGGATGCGAGAGTCTGACTGAAAGCTGACAGGTGTTTACAGAGGTGCTCATGCGTCCGGGGTCGAGGTGAAGGGTTCCTCTCCGTTCATCCCCTCTGCTCGGTCCCAGCCGTGCCGCCGTGCCATGGAAATAAGGGGCTTAAATTAATTAAAGATTTCTTATTGCTGAATTTTTAATCATTGCCAATTAGGTTGGGAAGGAACGCATTGGGCACACATGTATTTTTGATGAGCAGCGGAGAACGGAACGGAACGGAAAGAACAAACAGGTGCAGGATCAGCGCAGATAAAGACGTATCAGACTTTCTCTCGTGAACACAGTGCTGGTGTCGATCACCCCTCAGTCATCAATCATCAGCAGCCCATACACACATGTACAGGTGCGCGTCAGCGACCAGAGCTCCCGGGTCTTTTATTTCTTATTTCATTCTGAATAACTGAATTTCAGCATTAATCTTTCAAGACTGTTTTGGATTTATCAACGCCGCCTTCATAGCCCTCATAACACTGTAAAGCAGCTCAGCTGAGCACGTGCACTGACCCTCACACCTCAGAAATAAACAGATAAATAAATACATGTAATTTACTAAATTCTGAATAAATAATGCAAATTCCACCATGACAAGTTCCAGCAAGTCGTTAGCTTGGAAACCAGGACTAGACTTAAAAACTAACAACTAAATAAATAATCAAATGCCTACAAACATAGATACATATAAGTAAATAAATAAATAAATAGACAAATAAATAAACTTCATCATGCTTTTGGCTAGAAACCCAAGACTAGTCTTAAAAAAACATCAATAAATGAATAAACAAAGAAAACAGACGAATAAATATAATCTAATTTTACCGTTATTTTTTATTTTCATCAAATAAACATGATAAACTCTGTCAGGCGTTTTGGTTTAGAGAAACAAAGTCTAAAACTTTATTATTTTTAAATATATAGATGTATAAATACATACATCACACATACGTACATACATACAACATGCACCTATTTTAAAATACATAAATACACTATAACATGTTTTTTTGCTTATTTCTTTTTTAGTAAACCAGGACTTAAATAAGAGAGTAAATTCCAGTGTATTTTAGTCTAAAAGACCAGGTCCCAGACTTAGCATGTAAACTAACAAATAAATAAATAATCGAATGAATGCATAAATAAATAAATAAATAAATAAATTCTTTCCTTTTCCGGGGTCTAAAATAATCTAATCTGGCGCGTGCGGTGGTCCTCCCGCTCGCTGTAGAGATATTCTTCATGGGGAAGACAGGCCAATATGCAGTGAAGACCAGAGCGCGTGTCCTCGCAGGCCGAATAAAAGCCGGGCAGGCGTCCAGCCGATCTTTATTGTGTACTCAGCATTACAACGATAATGAAAGGGGGAGGGGAGGGGAGGATGGGGAGGGGGAGGGGGGTTTATGAGTAGATGCGATCGCTCCCTTCGTCGCCGGGTGACTGCACACGATAAAAATTTTCAAACAGAACCGGCAGCCACGGAGTGTTTTCTCATTTATTGGGCACATATTGGGTAATTCAATACATTAAGGATGAAATACGATAGAGAGAGAGAGAGAGAGAGAGAGAGAGAGAGAGAGTGCTCTGAGATTAATTGAAAAGCACTTTCCGTCTCTGGATGGAGGAAGACTTTTGTTTTACAGGTAAATCCAAGCTGAGCCGTGACTCAGAAGCTACGTGGCTTAATTGAGGCGCGTCGAGGCATGTACGGCAGCGGCTGAATGCAGATGATGTAGAGCGTCCGGCTACAGGCCGCAGAGAAACTCTACTAAAACAGAGAAAAACTGCGCTGGACGGCTGGATGGAGACCTGATTGAAGCGTTTTCACATGCAGAGTTCCTCCGTGGGTTTCTTCTGCTGCGCAATGAGGCGCTCGCGCTCAGCCTTGGCAGTGCAGTTTGGGACTAACTAATAATTGTCATTAAATACTCGTTAAAACCTTCTCAAATCAATCATCGCTAATTGCGGCCCGATGTTGAGATCACATCACCGCGCGGCAACTCGTGGAGAAGGAAGAGAACATGCGACATTTTCTAAAGAGAGTTTGACGACCTATTAAAAAAAAACAACGCTGACCACTGGTGAGGGAAAGTAAACAAAGAAATAAATAAATAATTAACCTTCTCTCCAAATTAGGCCAGCATCTGATGGAGATCAGTGTGGCTGGAAGAGGACGAAGCCAGTGTAATCACGCTTAACCTCCGATGGGACGATTACCTGATAAGCAAGTCTAAACAAATCCCTTGGCCGAATTGAGACGTGACCTTGAAGGGCATTTCGTCTCTGGTTTACAAGAGAATTCCACTTTTCTTCTAAATTTCTGGGAAATGAAATGGTTAAGATGTTTCAAGGTCAGAATTGACTCATCAGAGTGTTGATGATAGCAACCAGACGTCCACCTCTAAAAGCTCCCTCACAAGAAGATATTGGGCTGATTCTAACTCGAAGGTAGAGGTAGGGCATCATACGGCAACACAGCTCCCAAAGAAACTAATTATCGTAATAAATGTTACATTCAAAAACTCAGAAGACACATTTAGATTCATAAGAGTGTTCCAGGTGGTTGCTAGGGTACTGCTATGGTATCCCTAGTGGATGCTAGGCAATTTAGTGTTCCAGGTGGTTGCTAGGGTGTTGCTATGGCATCCTTAGTGGGTGCTAGGCAATTTAGTGTTCCAGGTGGTTGCTAGGGTACTGATATGATATCCCTAGTGGATGCTAGGTAGTTTGGTGTCCCAGATGGTTGCTAGGGTATTGCTATGTTACCCTAGTGGATGCAAGACAGTTTCGTGTTCCAGATGGTTGCTAGGGTATTGCTATGTTACCCATTGGATGCTAGACAGTTTAGTGTCCCAGATGGTTGCTAGGGTATTGCTATGTTACCCTAGTGGATGCAAGACAGTTTGGTGTTCCAGATGGTTGCTAGAGTACTGCTATGATATCCCTAGTAAATGCAGGCAGTTTCATGTCCCAGATGATTGCTAGGGTACTGCTATGATATCCCTAGTGGATGCTAGGCAGTTTCATATTTCAGGTGGTTGCTATGGTATCTCTAGTGGTTTCTAGGGCGATGTAAGGCAGTTGCTGAAATATTCAAGGTGGTTGCTATGGTGGCACGAGTGGTCGGAATGTTTTCTACAATGCATCATGTTGGTTCCTCTCAGTGGTTCTTCCTCATGCTCTTCAGGAGTTTTTCCTTTAGAGACTTGGTTCCGCTCAGTGGGTCCTTGCTATGCATCTTGGGGAATTTATTAAGCTGCTTTGCGTCCGCTTCAGAAAATGCCACACAATAAAACTGAACTGAGTTGAATTGAATGTACTGAGTCTTCACTTCTAAGGGTTATAGCAATGAGGGCTTCCCATGAAGACGACAGTCGGATACCAGGCATGCACCAGGTGTATGTTCCATCATTCTCTCTGTAGGAGGAATCAGAGCCAACGTGGCTAATCCGGTGGAGGAAACCGGCATTCAGAAACACCCACAGTGCTTCAGCAATGGCGGGATTAAGAGTGCACCACAGAGCTGAGAAGCCTCTTGGTACCAGGAGGGATTTGGCGGGGTAGAGAGAGCCAGAGCTAATTAGAACATGAGGGAAAAAAGAAAAGACAAATTACAAAAAATGACTTGCAGTACCATCAAACCTTTGGACACACCTGAGTGAGTGTATTCAATTAAGACAAATGCAAATAGTAGAGCTGGTGCTTGTGTATGACTTAATTTCCAAGGCAAATTTTGATTTCTTTTAATGTGCCTTAATGGGTAGTTTTCAGCAGCCAAAACGTGGGAGCTTCTTCAAGCCTGTTGGAAAAGCATCCTGGGTGGCTCCCATGAAGCTGCTCAAGAGAAATGAGCCCAGAAGAATGTAAAACAGATAGTTTGGATTTGTTCAACACTGTTCTTGGTCACTACATTGCAGTTTTATAGTCCAAAGTTCAGTCTTAGAAGCTGGTTGATCATTTTCTGAAGTAATCAAACACATTCAGTGGTGTTGAGGTCTGGACTCTGGGGTGGTCAGTCCATCGTTCAGCTTCTTTGTTTGATGTGTCCGTCTCCTTTTCTCAGTGAGGTTCTTCTTGATCAGCTACACATCCTTTCAGACCCACAGCGCTGAGTCGTCTTCTCACAGTGGAAGGATGGACAGAAACACCTGTGGATGTTTTCAGATCTGAAGCAGCTTGATTTTCTCCTCTCTCTCAGAGATGAAAGCTTTAAGTGCTGTTTATCTGATGGGGGCAGTTTTGGGGTCCACCAGGTCTTCCAGGTGGTTGTTAGGAGCCTCTTTTTTTCTGTAGCTTTTAATCAGTTTTTGAACTTCAGTTTTGGAAACTCTGGTCACTCTTTATTTGGATGGTTCCCTATAGACGCTCTACAGATACTTAAATCATTATCAAACCTTCTGGTGATGTTCAGTTGATTATTAACAACATTAAGGTCAGGGTTAGGGTTAAGAGTAGGTTTTGTATTGAGGTTAAGGTCGGGTTTAGGGTTAGGGACAGATTTCATAAACTTTTTCACACTGAACTTGAAGTTCAGTTGCATTTAATCGATATTTAGTTTAATGTTATTTAAAGAACATTACAAACTAAACATCGACAGTGGACCATCCAAATAAAGCGTCACCGAAGCCTCGTCAAGTTAGCTTTGTTTCCTGTTTTAGTCTGAGGCAGTTGACTTGCATTACATACATCTCTATGAAGGTGGTTCACCCAAAACATTATCTGGTTCTATACGACATAAAGATTTACCTACTTGATTCCTTATATACTCTTTATAAATATCATGTGTACATGACTGTCCAGGAGGAGTGTCGCTAATTCTATGTTCTACTTTATCCCCTTCACCCCTACCTGGATTCCACCTTGTTTTCTGAGCCATGCAGATGGAGATGTGGTTATGTGGTCTAGACCAGGGTTTCTCAACCTGTGCCGTGAAGCACCCTCTAGTGGTCCGTAGGCTGTACTCAGGAGGAGGCAGTAGTTTGTAGTGGGCTGGTAACGGCACTTCAAGTCATAATAAAATTAGTGGAAAAAAGATGAACTTAGGCTGAATAATTAAAAAATTGAAAAATGAAACAATTTCAAATTATAAGTAATGTAAACATTAACAGAGATGTACAGATAAAAGCATCGCAACTCTTCTTGTTGGCATCTCTGCAAACATATGGTTTGTTAACATAAGTGTAGATTTTGGTGTCTGTGATTGAACCGAAATGGCCGATATTTTTCAGGCCCTAATTCACAGGTTTTCAGCATGAGCATTAAAAAAATAGTATTCTAAAAAAGTTGATTTTAGTTTTTCTGTGGGCCGCCATGCTTTATGGTTATACACAGGTGGGGTGGAAAAGGTTGAGAACCCAGGATCTAGACGAGCTCTGCAGTTTTCCAAATGGGCACATAATACAGCTGTGCTGAATTCCTAGGAATTCAATGAATTGAAGATCGTTCTCAAGGTAAAATCCAAGCTTGCACAGTTGTTAGCTTCCTCAAACAACTTATCCGTCCTTATTAAGCCTTGAAAGTGCAAATTACACAAATATTTTAACGAAATTGCATAGTTATTACATAGTTAATTACATTTGAATTTGATTTCCGCTCTGTATTAACAAAACCAGAGTCTTCTGGTTTGTTTTGATGTTAATAATGACCAAAAAAAAAACAACAATTCCCATCGGATTTAAACCAGAATTAAACATCTGATCTACTTACAAACATTAATGTGGTCTAGATTGAAAGATTAGAATCTGCCCTCTCCTCACAGTGTCTCCACTTCTTTCAATGAGCTATGATAGAGAAATAATTTGTATCAAATTACAGAGTGATTATGCAATTTACATAATTACCTAACTGATTGAAAAAGGGGCTTTAGAGTTTTTGCTGGCTGAATTCTTACATTATTTTTAATAAATGAATGAATTAAATGTATTTATTTCCTGGATGTGATCTCCGTGTTCCTAGAGACGGTCCTTCGGGATCGAGCTGCTTTCTCCCGGAGAGGCTGTTTACAGTGTTGTGGGAAGGACGGGGGCTTTTAATGCAGTCTAAAGAAGCGTCCATACAGCACTTAGCAACGTACGAGCGTGACGCGGAATATATATCCGTGATATATGTGGCTCTTCATGCAAGCGTCTGAAGATTCCTCTGCGGCTCTGAAAGCTCGGCAGCGGAGAGACGAGGCTCTAAAGGCAGCCTTTGGGTGTCGATGCTGTGTCTTCCATGCATTTTTCATGGAGCAATCTGTTGAGCCGAGTCTTCGGGGACCTGTTCTTAAATAATGCATGCATTAGAAAATGCTGTGTTTCTACCACTGTAAAAAGTCATGAATTAATCAGGCCGCAGGATTGTAAACCGACTCCAGTCCTTGTCTAGGAACTGTGCCTGCGTGTCTGTTTGTGCAAGCGAGCACTCTGATCACATCTTAAGTGCGGCGGCAGGTCAGAGCTTTGCTTTTGCAGGTGCACCTGGCTGCGTTCCCGCCAGGTAGCGGTCACTCTCTCCTTTAGCGAGGCGCTCGCGTTTGGCCAGCCTGTCAGATGAACAGTCTTTGGGGTTTTTTCATGCATGTCCAGATGTTACAGATGCATGCAAAAGTTTAGGTACACCTGGCCAAATTACACATATTTACATACTTTATCAATTATTGCCGTGTTGTCAGTTGAAGAAGTAAACACAAAATTATCAGCAGTCTTTTTTTTTTTTAATTACATTTTTTCTGTAATTGTTAATGAAGCTACTTTATATTTGGTTAGCTTACAATTGTGGAAAAATGTGGGCACCCTTAGAATAATAAAGCGCCTCAAATAAATAAGCTCGTTAAGCCCTGACGAGTCAAGCAGGTCGAGAATTGTCATTTGGAATTCGCAGCTGATGATTGTAATCAATTCTCTGGCTCTTCAGATCTTGTGCTGACACTCAACAGCCATGTTCTCCTCTAAGCAGCTGACTGAAGATCTGAAAGTGAAGCTAATTAAAGGCTACAAAGCAGGAGGAGGCAGCAAACTGAGCTCGTCATTTCCACTGTCCGAGAAGTCATTGAGAAATGGCAGTTAAGGGGAACTGTGGAAGTCGAGGAAACATCTGTAAGGTCTGATCTCAGACAGAGCTGCTGCTGTTCTGAACAGAAATGCCCAAATTATTTTAGATTGGAAATAAAATAAGCAGCTTCTACATCTTCAGTTCAATTTTCTCTCTCTGTTTTTTTTTACCCTCTGTCTCTATGTCTGTCTTTTTCTGTCTCTTTCTTGCTCTCTCTCTCTCATTCCTCTCTCTCTCTCTCTCTCTCTCTCCTTGCTCTTCTCTCTCTACTTCCTTCTCTATATATCTCTTTCTCTTTCCTTCTCTCTCTAACTCTCTCTTGCTCTCTCTTTGCCTCTCTTTCACCCCCTTTGTCCTCTCTCTCTCTCTCTCTCCCTTTTATTGCTCTGTCTGTCTCTCTTTCTGTCGTTCTTGCTCTCTTTCCTTCTCTGTATCTCTCTATCTCTATCATTTTCTCTCTTTGCCTCTCTCTCTCTTTTCTTGCTCTCTCTGTCTCTCTTTCTGTCTTTCTTGCTCTCTTTCCTTCTCTGTATCTCTCTCTCTCCCGCTTTGTCTCTCTTTCTGTATATCTCTCTCTTTCTTGCTCTCTCTCTCTCTCTCCTTCTATATGTCTCTTTCTCTCTCTTGCACTCTTCATCTATCTGTCTCTTTCCCTCTCTCTTTCTTGCTCTGTCCCTGTCTGTCTCTTTCACCTCCTCTCTCTCTCTCTCCTTCCCTCTTACTTTCTCTCTCTTTTCTTGCTCTCTCTGTCTCTCTTTCTGTCTTTCTTGCTCTCTCCTTCTCTGTGTCTCTCTATCACTCTCTCTCTGTGTATCTCTCTCTTTCTTGCTCTCTCTCTTTCCGTCTATATGTCTCTTTCCCTCTCTTTCTTGCTCTCTCTATTTCTTCATCTCTCTCTTTGCCTCTCTCTTTCACCCTCTGTTTTTCTTTCTTTCCCTCTCTTTCTTGCTCTCTTTCTCTCTCTACTTTTCTTTCTTGCTTTGTCTATCTTTATCTCTGTCTTTCCCTTCACCTGTTTCTCTTTCTCGCTTTCTCTGTCCCTCTCTTTCTCCATTTTCTTTCTTGCTCTCTCTCTTTGCTTCTCTCTCTCTCTCTCTTTCTGTCTGACTTTCTTGCCCTTTTTTTCTTATTCTCTCTATCTTTATCTCCCTCTCTTTCAACCCCTCCGTCTCTCTCCCTTTTTTCTCTCTCTTTCTCTTTCACTCTTCTCTTTTTCTTGCTCTCTCTCTGTCTTTCTATCTTCTTTTTAATTATTTTACTAATTACATAATTAGTATATTGTTAGTTAAACAATAAAACTGCATTGATATTTGATTTACAGAAAGGTTTATGAACAGGTTTGATTCATAATAAACCATAATAAAATGTCTCCTCTTCAACATACGAACACAAACATGGATTGAAATGTTCACATCATACACTTTCCACACAGTTTCCACTGGTCTCACCGAGCTGTACGTCAGAAATTATTCATCTAAATTCTTCCCTCTGTTGTTGTCGCCGGTGATGACCGTGGGGTTAATTCTCTGATATCCGGCGGTCACTGAGACTCCACTACAGGAGGGAGATAGAGCCGCTACCTTCCTCCCATCTAGAGGATGGATCTGGGGAGTGTGTTTGGGAAGAGGGCCAAAGCCTTTAGCCAAGTGTAGCGGAGCGTGGAGATTAGGAGTGCGGCTGATGAGATTCTGAACGTTATAGACTGCCGTGCTTTTGTGCGATATTGGATATTTCCATATCAGGGAATAGGGTGCAAAAGGAGGATATATGGATGTGTACAACAATACCTTACCAAATGGGTTTTCCCCCCTGCACACAGACATCCACCCACCCACACACCCCCCCAACACAGCCTGGACTGCACAGTGAGAACTGCTATATAATGTATAGGCACGTATTACATTACAGGGTTTCTTTTGGGTAGACGTAGTGCATGGAATGTGGTTAGCATGAGCTCAAAGAAGCCTCGTTCTGTACTTCAGCCTTTAAGGGTGGAGCACGAAAGCATTATATACAGAGCAGAACCCAGAGAAAACCCTTCGTTTAGTTACTTTCCAGTCAAAACTGTCATAATCTGAAAACCTCGTACCTTAAAAATGGTAACTTTACAGGAGAAGGAAAAAACATTCTCTACTTTTAATGGAAGTCAATGGAACCAGACTTTTTTCCAAGTAATTGTGGGTCATTTCTGTTGGTCCATTCATCATGAAATTTACACACAACGTAAAAACCAATGGGTTCTTTCAAATTATGTCAAAAACTGAAAAACGACAAAAATGGAGATACGAGATTTTGTTCTGACAGCAGCGAAATTCCTGGTGATACTCAGTTGACCATCAACAACATTAAGGTTAGGGTTGGTCTAGGAGTATGTGCAGGTTTGGCCTTGAGGTTAGGGTTAGGTTTAGGGTTTAGGGTGTTACCTTAGCTTCTTAGACCAATTTCCGTTCCACCTTATATGCTGTTGTAGAGACCAATTTTGCCTCATTACAACTCATTACAAAGAAAATCGGGACACTCTTGACTTTTCTCAAGCACCAAATCTTGTAACTTCACATTCTCCCTGGACAAAAGGGACACGGGAGTTCAACGATGTAGACTAAATCAGTACTAGAGGATTCACACAACTTCAATTTTGACTCCTACCTCTAAGTTGTTAAAAGTACATATGATTATGAAGAAAAGTACAGTTATTTTTGAGATTTTTTTTTTCCTCTTGATATGAAAGTTAGACCTTTGGCGTAAGAAGTCCCCCAGACACAGGGCGAAAGACCCCCTTTTAGCATGTTGCCACAAATTCATTACTTAATTAGACTCTCTTCAGAGAGACACAAAGTTGTTTATTGGAGTTTCACTTATTAGCTAGCATTAGCATTAGATGCTAACTAGAAATAGGCAGTATTTTGATCCATCTTGCAGGGAGTCCATCCACACCTGATCAGTTCTACCACATACAGTACTTGTTAATTAAATGTTGAATGCTTTTGCTATTTAGCTAATGCTATTTATTCAGCCACTGGAGGGATACATGCAGGGCGCTGTGAGGCAAAATAGTCCCCAAAGAAAACTTATTATTTCAGATTTTCTATTATTTTCCATCATCAACATTCCATATAAACTCAGAAGACTCGTGTAGGTTCACAGGTCTATTGGTGTGATGGTTGAGGCATGCAGTTAGCATGATGCTAATTGGTGTAACATAAGCTTCCATTACTTCTCAGCTACATTTCTTTAGTGTAAAACTAAAGAAGCTCACTTGTCTTGGACAGTTTGAGGTAAGTGCATTACAGTACAGGAGAATTCCAGGCTGACCTGAACTCACAGACTTGAGGGCGCCTCGTCCGGAGAGCCGTGATATCTCTGTATCAGTTCCTCCCTCTCTGAGCGCTCGGGGTGTGATCTGTCCGTGCCGTACGAAAGGTCAGCCGAATGCAGCGTGTTTCTGGTCCTCCGCCGGCCAATTACGGCTGCCGTTATTTCCATGCTTGCGCCAGGCCGGTGGGAGACGCTGGCAATTAACCTCGGGGGCCATCGGGCACTGAGCATGGCCCTTTCCCTGTTGTGGAAATACAAAGAGAGCAGAAAACCCTGATCTAAATTACCCAGAGCCCGAAGACACGCAATTAGAGACTAATTACCTGAAAGCGTCTGCTATCTGTAGTGCTCAAGTTGGCGCCACACTGGTTTGTCCTATAATGCACTTTGACACAACTTTGTCTGGCTCTCTCTGAGTCACTGTCTGTCTCCATCACCTTCACAGTTTCAGCCGAATTGAAGGATTTTTCTACATTTCTCCATGATTCAGTGTTTGGGATGTAAACAGAGAGATTCAGAGTGGTTTGGTGTGAAGTGGTTCAGATGTGTTTACAGTGGTGGTGATTGGAACCAGGGGTCGCCATGACTACAACACAAATATAGACATTTTATTTACTATCCAAAATCACCAGTGCTGGAGCCCATCCCAGTGGTCATTGACAAGAAGGCAAGAAACACCTTGGACAAATGGTATTCATAACCATTTCATGTAGGAACTTTCTGTGAGGGAGCTTTTAGAGGTGGACGTCTGGTTCCTATCACCACCACTGTGAACAGTTCTGACTCTAGAATGAAGCATTTCACACCAAACCACTCTGAATGACTTTGTTTACATATTTGTTTATATATTTACTTAATTTTGCATATGGGTCATTCTACAGAAACGTCCATTTCCTGTCCCTAGTGTTTACACATATATTACACTTGAAAAGCATGTTATGGTTACATTTATTTATATTTAAAACATAAAACAATAAGTTATTTTAACAATTACACCTTCTTGAGCCTCAATTCACCAATATTGGTTTTTAAATCAATCATCTAGAATTCCAAGCTCCACAGAAGAGTTTGTCCTCACAGTCATGTGTGAAGGCTGAGGCCATATTTTAAGGTAAAAAATATGTTTTTCTGCAATTTTAACTGCCATAATCTGTACATGACTATGGAATATATGAATCAAATGACATAAAGAAAACAAATGACAAATAAATATTATAAAATATATAATGAAAGTTCCCCAGGAGTCGTGTCACTGGTGTTACTGCCCAACAAAAAGTTTATTTATTTTGAAATAAAAGTCACACTGATGACATCACTCGACTTCCTTTTACCTGTTTTCTGAGGATCTATGAAGAAAAGCCCATGGTGAGTCCACTGTGTCTTTCAGTTATCAGAGATTTTCTCATTTAGCTCATGATTTCATATGAAGCTTTTAGCTGAAGTCACTGGTGTGACCGACTTTATTCTGAGGTCACTGTGAAAAAACAGAAAACAAATGGATTAAATTCCATATTTTAGTGGATATTCCCTGATTGACAACATGTGGTTTGATGCTCTGTAGCAGCCACTTTTTAAAATGCATTGATTCATTAAAATGTCTCTGGTGTTCCTTTATTATGTGGAACACCAATGAGGATCAGTAACACCAGTGACTCCTATGGAGAGACAGAAGAGTGGACGTTTCTGTAGAATGACCCATAAGCTATAAAAAAGAGTTTGACATTTGGATGAGTTTCCATTAAAAGAATAATTTGGCACAAAATTCAAATTATAGATGATCAGATATGCCAAGATATATTTGATGTCTGAAGTTACTGCTTTAGTTTTGCAGTGGAATTTCAAAGCCAGTGAAGCTAAAAAATAGGGGAAGCTTGTGTATGCAAGTTAGCATGGTGCTATCTGATGGTCTAAATCACCTGGAAGACCTGTTAGACCCCAAAACTGCCCCCATCAGATAAACAGCACTTGAAGCTTTCATCTTGGAGAGAGAGGAGAAAATCAAGCTGCTTCAGGAGGGACTGTTGTTGAAATCTGCAAGGCACACTTTTGAGGAACGTAGGCCTCGGCTGGCTATAGATATGGAACTGCTTATGATTATTATAAAGCGAATGGATATACACTATATGGACAAAAGTACTGGGACACCTACACATTAGTGCCATCCAGCACTGATTTCTCAAAGGCACCAGATTAATAACTCCAACTCTTTGTTATTTCATCGCCACTGTATGAATAAAATGCAATGGAGAACATATATAAGCTCTAAAAATGTGCTGACTGTCATTTTAATAGGATTCGGCTAATGCTAATTTTGCGAAAATGCTAATGCACTTATGCAAATGGGTCTGTGCCAACAGTTTATGTTGAATCATTTGTGTTCTCTTGATGATTAAACGAGCAGCTAAACGCTGTATGTTTGCGCTCAAAGTCATTATTGCAGCCCGCTGCTCAGTATGCATTAGCCTAGCTGCTCTAATTCGTGGCTGATCTGTGGTTCTGCTAAATTGACGTTTCTTGCAGGCGGAAGGCAGATGCAGCCTCGTAAACCCATCATTAAAACAGCCAGACTTCACCGCTGGTGTTCTGTTCACACGCTTCCTTCCACACATTTGGCACCGCCGCTGTGCCTTTGAACACGATCGCCTTTGCTGAGGCTAACTTAGCAAGAAATGATGTGGCCGGATCTGAACTGCCTCTCTGATTGACTCATGTTAAACTACATACAGTCGGACAGCCATGAGCTAATTACAGGTGCGGACCAGTACGTTAGGGTTACGCAGCCGTTTGAGTTTCCAAACTAGTGGTTTTTGGATTAGCAAGCTAATTTTTCCATATACAGGCTAGCTCGCTCATATACAAAGACTATAAATCCTATTTAAGGCAGTTCATTTAAGCTATAAAAGACCTCCTCAGTCTGTCATGTGCCTTGACTCCCCTCCCCAAGCAATAAAGCAAAGCTAAACGTACATACGTAGCCTAAGCCCACATTGTTAGCACGTGTGATTTCTGTGCCAGTTAGTAATTACACAACCCAGCATTTTATCAGCTAAAACAAGCGAAAAGACATCAAATAGCGCTTTACAAGCCTTCAGCGTGGACAAGTGGGCAGTTACTTCGCTCGCTAACAAAGAGGGGCTTTTTTTGTCAGCGCAAAAGTAACATTTCGCTCTTTGGTGTTTAATTTATGAGCTTCATTATTGGCACGCTAGAAATAATTTTCCTCTCTCGTTCTTCAGAGGTTTGCTAAAAATGGTGTGAGGGAGAAAAGAGTCGGGATTAATTGCTCATTAATCTGTTTTATAGTTGATTCAAAGCCGGGCAGGCTTGATCACTGCGCGCTTTCAGAGCGGCGTCTACCGAGGCATCGCGTTTGGGAAAAGCCTCCGCAGGGAGACGTGGGAGTTTGCATACAGATCATTATGCTTTGCCGCTTCTAGAGAAGCTGTAGACCTCGGAAAATAACGGCGGGTTGGGAAAGGGAATCTGGGGCACCGTGCAGGATTTTGCCTTCCGTAGCTTGACCCTCTCGGCGTCTAGCAGAACGGTGGCCATGCTGTAGTGTATCCTGTATATGTGTACGAAGCGCATTCTGGAGGAGAGCCTGATGTGGGAAGGGAACGTGACTCGGTATCATTTATAACCCATCTCTGCGTCTCCTCCAGGGATGTCATTAGAATGATTGTCTTTGAATCCGAGACTCCTTTGAGGCCTCTAGAAGTCAGTCCCTCAAAAACTTGCACTTTGTAGTCTCTAGTCAGGCTGCGTCTGCTATTTTTTTTTTACTTGTGGGTGTATTTTAAAGGCGTGTAACAGAGTGTATATGGTTGCTATTTATTCTGAGCTGTGTTATTTTAATAATATGATAATAATAACAATAATAATAGATTCTGTTTTATTTATAGGCGCCTGCTGAGATACTTAAGGTCACTGTACAAAATGAGTTTAAGGATAAACCATATAGAAACAGAGCTTGAAATATCAGAACAAGTAAAGTATTAATCATAATAATAGGTAGAAGAGCAAAAAAAAAACAGTGAAAATAATAAAAAAATAGTAACATTTTACTGCAGAACAGTGTTCATAAAGGCTATAGGACGTCTACATAAACCTTTTGATTTTGATAAATTATTCAAACTAGGTTTTTTTTGTTTCATAGGGCCAAATTTTCCCTTTTTTTTTATTTTTGACTGGTGTTAAGACTGACAGGCAGTTTCTGTTACTGTGCCTTTAAGACTGAGGTTTGTAAATGAGTTCTGTTCTCACTGACTGAAGGGTATAGTGATTTGCCCAGCTGGAAACACTTCTTATAACTTCAGTCTGAACAGGTAGGATAAACTGCTGTAGACTGAATGGTGGAGCTAAACTGCTGTAGCTGAATGGTGGAGCTAAACTGCTGTAGCTGAATGGTGGAGCTAAACTGCTGTAGACTGAATAAACTGCTGTAGACTGAATGGTGGAGCTAAACTGCTGTAGACTGAATGGTGGAGCTAAACTGCTGTAGACTGAATGGTGGAGCTAAACTGCTGTAGACTGAATGGTGGAGCTAAACTGCTGTAACTGAATGGTGGAGCTAAACTGCTGTAGCTGAATGGTGGAGCTAAACTGCTGTAACTGAATGGTGGAGCTAAACTGCTGTAGACTGAATGGTGGAGCTAAACTGCTGTAGACTGAATGGTGGAGCTAAACTGCTGTAGCTGAATGGTGGAGCTAAACTGCTGTAACTGAATGGTGGAGCTAAACTGCTGTAGACTGAATGGTGGAGCTAAACTGCTGTAGCTGAATGGTGGAGCTAAACTGCTGTAGACTGAATGGTGGAGCTAAACTGCTGTAGCTGAATGGTGGAGCTAAACTGCTGTAGACTGAATGGTGGAGCTAAACTGCTGTAGACTGAATGGGTGGAGCTAAACTGCTGTAGCTGAATGGTGGAGCTAAACTGCTGTAGACTGAATGGTGGGGCTAAACTGCTGTAGACTGAATGGTGGAGCTAAACTGCTGTAGACTGAATGGTGGAGCTAAACTGCTGTAGACTGAATGGTGGAGCTAAACTGCTGTAGCTGAATGGTGGAGCTAAACTGCTGTAGACTGAATGGTGGAGCTAAACTGCTGTAGACTGAATGGTGGAGCTAAACTGCTGTAGACTGAATGGGTGGAGCTAAACTGCTGTAGACTGAATGGTGGAGCTAAACTGCTGTAGACTGAATGGGTGGAGCTAAACTGCTGTAGATTATATATGTATCTATATTTTTTGCAGTGTTTTATGCTGTTTATGTCTGTTTTATCTGATTTCAAACCTTTCTATCCTTTGCTTTTATCTTTCAGTGCTTTATTAATTTATCTTCTTATTCCAGTTTCATGTTATTTCTTTTCTCTGATATTTATTGTGCAATTTTGTATGTGTTTATTGTACAGAATAAAGGTGAATAAATTGAATTGAGTATTTGTCCTTTTTTTAAAAATAATCCTTTTTTTCTGACCGTGCTGCACTTATCGGTTCTGCGGTTATGTGAATGGACGGTGCAGTGAGATTTGGACTAGTGGAGATTGCTCAAACGCTGACCTTTTGATTGAGCATGACTCTTTTCACGGTGCTGCTTAGGATTTTCCGCCGCCAGAAAGCAAGAAAGGCTGTATGTGTGTGTGGAAGCAGCCAAGCGTTTCCGTGCCGACGACTGGTCAGGCTTGTGCCCGAGCCGCCTGGTCTCCTCGCCATGCCTCAGAGAGCATGCAGCGGTTAGAGCCACACAGCCGCACAGCACTGCCCGGCGGAGCGTGTGTGTGAGTGTGTGTGTGTGTGTGTGTGTGTGTGTGAGTGTGTGTGAGTGTGTGTGTGTGTGTGTGTGTGTGTGTGTGAGTGTGTGTGAGGTGTGTGTGTGTGTGTGTGTGTGAGTGTGTGTGTGTTGTTTTGTCTCCGAGCAGCTGTCAGTATCTCTCAGAAGGCAGCGGAGGTGAAGCCCTAGTCTGAGCTCGCGTCTCCACCGAAGGATTGGCAGCCTTTCCCTTCACATTTGTTCCTGGACCAATCAAAGCCTGGCCTGCGGTTTCGGCATCCGGGCTGGACCACTGTGGTGCCCAGGGGACCCCGCTGTGGCCCGCCGGCCTGCCCCTGCTAGGCCGTATGTCTGGCGGGACGCGTCCTCAATATCAAATTTCAGTGTTTTTTAACAAGAACAGGTGCCACAGTCAACAAGCATGAACATGTACCACATATATTCCACATATAGTACATATATACATGAGGCACTACATACAGTACATTTATCGCCATATAGAGTACATACATACACTACATATTACATACTACATATGATACAGATATAGACCACATACATATAGTACTTTCATACACTACATATTACATACTACATATGGTACATATATACATCACATATAGTACATATATACATTACACACACACAGACACTCACACACACACACACATATATATATATATATATATATATACTACATACTACATATAGATAGATACACTATACGTAGTACATATATACATTACACACTACATACAGTTTATACACCATATATTACATTATGACCACCTCCTTGTTTCTACGCTCATCGTCCATTTTATCAGCTCCACTTACTATATAGGTGCACTTTGTAGTTCTACAGTTACAGACTGTAGTCCATCTGTTTCTCTGATACTTTGTTACCCTGTGCTTCAGTGGTCAGGACCCCCATGGACCCTCACAGAGCAGGTACTATTTGGGTGGTGGGTCATTCTCAGCGCTGCAGTAACACTGACGTGGTGGTGGTGTGTTAGTGTGTGTTGTGCTGGTACGAGTGGATCAGACACAGCAGTGCTGCTGGAGTTTTTAAACACTGTGTCCACTCACTGTCCACTCTATTAGACACTCCTACCTTGTCAGTCCACCTTGTAGATGTAAAGTCAGAGACGATAGCTCATCTGCTGCTGCACAGTTTGTGTTGGTCATCCTCTAGTCCTTCATCAGTGGTCAGAGGATGCTGCCCACAGGACGCTGTTGGCTGGATATTTTTGGTTGGTGGACTATTCTCAGTCCAGCAGCGACACTGAGGTGTTTAAAAGCTCCAGCAGCACTGCTGTGTCTGATCCACTCGTACCAGCACAACACACACTAACACAACACCACCACGTCAGTGTTACTGCAGTGCTGAGAATGATCCACCACCCAAATAGTACCTGCTTTGTGAGGGTCCATGGGGGTCCTGACCACTGAAGAACAGGGTAAAAGGGGGCTAACAAAGTATCAGAGAAACAGATGGACTACAGTCTGTAACTGTAGAACTACAAAGTGCACCTATATAGTAAGTGGAGCTGATAAAATGGACAATGAGCGTAGAAACAAGGAGGTGGTCAGAATGTTATGCCTGATCGGTGTATATACACTACATACTACATATAGTGCATATAGTACATATGTACACTATATATAGTTCATGTATACACTATGTGTACACTACATACTGCACACAGTCCATACATACACTAAATACTAGTCACACTACATACTGTTCATACCCTACGGACTACATATAGTACATACTACACATAAAAATATGTACTACATAACTACATATATATATTTACTGAAGCAATAAGTGATTCCCAGTTCTCAATTAGAGGAACATTTGACTGCTATATGTAGACTGATTGGCAACCATAGTCTACCTTAAATGAGCTACATTGCTCAAGTGTTTATTGTGATCACTGTAAGCCATTAATGTCCAAAAACAATATATATATACATATATGTATAGTTTGTATACACGCCAGCTGCTGCTAGTTTCTATTATATCATATTATCTATTGTCCGCTTCACATGGTGCCAAGATTCAGAACTCTTTGTAAACATCTGGACAAATTGGACTGCTCTTAAGGAGTGAAACAGTCTCGTCTAGAATATTTTAGAATATAACTTCAGAAAGTGACCACTGATGGAGGGCTAGGAGACGGCTAACAGAGCACTTTATATGTAAATACATGCAAACTGAGTTTTGATTCTGGGCTTTACATGTTGATGGTATATTTGCGGGACACACTTTATCCCTCTAAGAAGATCATCTTCCTATGAATAATTTCCAGTGTATGTGTTGCGCAGGGCAGATCAGGGTCCCACTAATAACTTTATTATCGCCTGCAGTTCAATTCCTTCCATTCTTAACTCCAGATTATCCCTCCATTCATGCCAGAACACACCGGAATTAGGATTTCCCATCTCAGAGATGTCAGGATTAGCCTTCATTACCACAATCGGACACCTATGGTGCTGGTTCTCCATTGTTTTTCTCCACTATTCTCCTTTCGCATCGTGATGGTGGGTCAGACGGACCTTTCTGAATTATCCAGAGGGCTCTGGAGGCTCTCGGCTGACAGGCGGGGCATTTCTCCAACGGGACGTCAGAAAGAGGTAGAGAGATGGACTGAAGGAGATGGAGAGAGAGAGAGAGTGATGGCGAAAGAGTGAGTAGTAGAGTGAGAGTGATAGATAAGGAATGAGAGACATAGAAAGAGAGACAGCGCAGTTCTTCTGGGGGACTGGCATGGCAACACAAAAAGACAGTTCAGACCCAGACGTATTATTCAAGGCCAGAAAGTCACGGAACAAAGACTCAGACAGCAGCACGCCTTCAAAACCCTGCTCTAAAGATGAAGGCGTCTAACTCGTATATGAACCAGAATGCAGTATATGGCAACTGTTATTGCTGAGCAGTATGTCAGCACTGCTGTTACACAACAACATTGATTTTTAGTGATGTTTACATGCACACGATTCTACTGAGGTCTTAAATTTTCTGCACAATTAAATGGGGTGAAATGCTCTGTCCAGAATTGTTCACAGTGGTGGTGATAGGAACCAGACGTCCACCTCTAAAAGCTCCCTCACAGAAAATTACTACATGAAATGGTTATGAATTCACTGCCTGATGACTGAGACACTGTTTTATGATAGTTTAGAGAACTTGAACTCCATTCATGGTGGAGGGATACATGCAGGGCGCTGTGAGGCAAAATAGTCTCCAAAGAAAACTTATTATTTCAGATTTTCCACTATTTTCCATCATCAACATTCATATAAACTCAGAAGACTCGTGTAGGTTCACTGGTGGCTCTGGATAGTAAATAAATAGTCTATATTAGTGTTGTAGTCATGGCGACCCCTGGTTCCTATCACCACCACTGTAAAGACATCTGAACCATTTCACACCAAACCACTCTGAATCTCTCACCAGATCCATAGATGAGGAAATATGAACAAAACCTTATCTAGTAACTCTGATAAAAACAATATCATTAAAAAAATTACACTGCTGATTTAAGGCCTCAATGAAAAAGCAACATCAGGGCCCTTGATCAGTGAAAACATTTAAAAACAGCATATTTATTTTAATGAAACCTTTCAGTGTGAGAACGGATCACATCTCATCCAGACGTGACTGCATGCTTTAACTGCAGAGCTTCAGAGCTGAGCACTCAGGTGAGAAGATTCAATTATTCTTGTAAACAGACAGATGTCAACATGCACAATATTAAGCAAGACTGAATATTCATGTGGCTGAGCTGGCTAGCTTGAATAGGTCAGTGTTCCAGGTGTTTACTATTTATGTCTGTTTGAGAATGAAGTTATGGTAACCTAGAAAGACTCCTATTTCAAAGGTGGTGATCAAATTGGATCTCCATTTTTGCTGTTTCTATGTATTTTTTACATAGTTTGAAAATGTCAGCATCCCTTTATACTGTCCAATTGGTCAGTCTCAAGGCTTATGAAATAACCATCCAACCTGCACGCAATTAGAAACCTATATTTTTAGGAACACACTAAAACTATCCAGCTTCGCTAACTGAGCCCAGAAAACTTAAAGCTTAAATAGGCAGACTTGTGAAGTGCATGCTGAGCCAAGAGCACTTTTAATTACTTGTAAGCATTTCATAATCTAGTTATTTTATGGCTATAATATGCCTGAATACATTTCTTAAAACTATATGCACTGTAATGGCCTGCAGGCATCACTACCCACTGATTAGATTAAGTACTCCTCATTGTAGTTAAGGAGGTGGAGTAAAAACTTTTTAAAAAGGGCTGCTTAGACTATGTGGATGTCCAAGAGGAGTCCTCGTTCACGTATTTACCCTTAGAGGTGACATGTAACAAATACTGAGTGATTTCAGTATTGAATTACTGGTACCTCAAACAGTAACCGAAAACTGCAGTACCTGTGCACACCCTTGTGGTAGCGAACCAAACCTGGCAGGTTGGAAATGACAAACTTTCACATGTATACAAAATAAACATCACTTAAAGTGCAGGAAGTGAAAAAACCTAACTTCTCATTATGTTAAATGGGCTTTTTTGGGCAGCACTTTGTAAAGCTTGTTCAAACTCACAACAGTAGCCAAAACATTTGTGGGCAAAGCATTGCTTAATCAGTCACAATGTGTCTGTGTCACTGAAGTCAGACACAAAATACAAAAATGTCCTATCTCTCTGTCTAACAATATTAGAAACAGCATTTAAGACTGTACACCAAACACATTGAAACAGAGTCATGAGCTGGAGCTGATGTGGATTACGGTTATAGACTTTCCCATAGCTGAGGGGGTAAATGTAATTCAGCAGTGCTGAGGAAAAAGATACTGACTTTAGAAACAGCCATTGTACAGCTGATCTTGTACTGCGGACCTTGTGCATTTCTGCTTGGGGTGGACTGTCAAACAAAATTAGCCATAAAGCAGAAACATGCATAAATATCATTATACATTCACTTTGAAGCCAGCTCTTCCTTTTCCCATTTACATCATACTTAGGGAGCCCCTACTTACTTTGCTCACACCATCGCCAATGACACTTCCAGAAGTGTGGAGAAAGCTGTTAGTGTTTTGCTCTACTGAGAGTAATTCCTAAATATACAGCATATATTTCAGTCTATCTGAAAGCAAGAATACAAAATGTGAACACTTTGCTTAGAAACTGAGCATCTTGTGAAGTGTCCTGGAATAAGGAATATAAATATACTTACAATTTTGCAAATATAGAGAGACATAAAAAGCTACAACTTTTGAATCATGTCTGTATGCCAGTTATAGTAAACATAACATATAGTAAAAATAATTAAGTCATAAATAATGAGTGAACTAATGCAGCCAGACCGCAGGGTATTGAATGTAATTTTACTGATTACTATGTAATTTAATTTAGACCATTCTCCCCATTATCCCAATTTAATCAAACAGCCAAGATGGTGTCTCAAGTTAGTTTTTCTCAGCTTGTTTTTTTAATGTAGCTAAAAAGCAGTGGAAGCTTATACTCTACCAATTAGCATCATGCAAACTGCATGACTAAATCATCACACACTGCCTCAAACTGTGTTGTTGATAGGGCTGGGTATTGATATTTAATACTATTATTGCCCTTACCAAATACTACAATACTACAGAGTACTGGAAAAATAGTAAATATTCCCATTTACACATCACACTCATTTATGGTTTAAGCCACGCCCAACTTCTGGTTATTATTTAAAAAGAAAGAATGAAAAAAATCACTCAGGAGTTGATACTGTGTCTGCACTGATATCTGTATCAAAAAATTCTTGACAATAACCAGCTATTGGGTTGTTTCACACCAAGTCACTTAGGGTCTGTCCCAGTCACATCATGGATTTCCATGAAAAAATCCATGCAAAAACTTCAGTTGTTCAAAACAACCAAGCAAACAGTTCAAACTTGCCTTCCAATTAGTTTTAGATATGAATTATTAGTTATGAAGCTTGTCCCATCATGTTCTAAACTGCATTTTAAAATTACTGAGTTTAACTGCATACAGAATGACTGAATTGAGCTAAAATATTACTGGGTATAAATAACAACTAAGACTAATATTTAAATCAACTAGTTCCATATTATAAACTCTTTCAAAAGATTAATTTATTGAGGATGCACTTTTTATGTCCATGCAATTTTTCATCTTTGAAATGTCATCTTTCAGGCAGCTTGCAAAGTTTTTTATTTAGATTTATGTAGTACTTTTACAGCTACAGCTACTTCATGGTTTAAAAACTATCAAAACTAACTGGACAGCTTTTAAATTTTTCATAGTTACATAAATTAAATTGAAGTTTTTGTATATATATGTATAACACTGCTACATATAAAAAACTACTTGTGTAGCTATAAACAGAAGTAACAGCCATCTTAAAGCTTAAAGTTTCTATGTGCTTTTGGCTATTTTTGTCCACACTTTGTCCATTAAATGCGCAAATGTGATTTTTAAGCCAAACCCTCGTTTCTCATGTGCTCACAAGTCCACAAACATAACTGATTCACCGTTCAAAATGAGGAGGATCCTTAAGCACACCTGAAAAAGCAGAACTATAAGAAGAGTTCACCTCAGAACTTTGGTGAGCAGCATCATGCATTGAAAATGGAGCGAGTCATACAGTGTGATTACTGAAGTAATTCAATGAAAGAATTGGGTTATATTGATTCTCTCAGGTGGCCCTCAGCTCCCTCATCACCAGGCATGATTGATTAGCTCCGGTTTGAGTAACTGCCTTTAATCTCCTAAACCTTTACACTTGATTACATCCTATAATTGCCTTTGGCTGACTTGGCCTACATTGGGAAGGGCAATATTTAGAAATTCCCAAAGTAAGTTCCAGAGCCAATTACCAAGAGATCAACGCAGTGTTTATTATTATACTGTGGCATTTACGATATTTTTAATGATAAAAACACTAACCATTCAG
>NW_023494824.1:0-9489 GCF_904425465.1 Colossoma macropomum | reverse complement strand
CTAGAAAAAAGTTCCAACTGAATTTAAGCCAAATTAAAGACGTCACCATCGACAAACACGAAAAAAAAAGCGGATTTTAACGCTCCTGCCGCTATCCGCCACATGCGAGCGCCTTTTTTGTCATTGAGACGCCTTCCATTGCACTAGAAAAAAGTTCCAACTGAATTTAAGCCAAATTAAAGACGTCACCTCGACAAACACGAAAAAAAGAAGCGGATTTTAACGCTCCTGCCGCTATCCGCCACATGCGAGCGCCTTTTTTGTCATTGCGACGCCTTCCATTGCACTAGAAAAAAGTTCCAACTGAATTTAAGCCAATTAAAGACGTCACCTCGACAAACACGAAAAAAAAAGCGGATTTTAACGCTCCTGCCGCTATCCGCCACATGCGAGCGCCTTTTTTGTCATTGAGACGCCTTCCATTGCACTAGAAAAAAGTTCCAACTGAATTTAAGCCAAATTAAAGACGTCACCATCGACAAACACGAAAAAAAGAAGCGGATTTAAATGCTCCTGCCGCTATCCGCCACATGCGAGCGCCTTTTTTGTCATTGCGACGCCTTCCATTGCACTAGAAAAAAGTTCCAACTGAATTTAAGCCAAATTAAAGACGTCACCTCGACAAACACGAAAAAAAGAAGCGGATTTTAACGCTCCTGCCGCTATCCGCCACATGCGAGCGCCTTTTTTGTCATTGAGACGCCTTCCATTGCACTAGAAAAAAGTTCCAACTGAATTTAAGCCAAATTAAAGACGTCAACAAGACAAACACGAAAAAAAGAAGCGGATTTTAACGCTCCTGCCGCTATCCGCCACATGCGAGCGCCTTTTTTGTCATTGAGACGCCTTCCATTGCACTAGAAAAAAGTTCCAACTGAATTTAAGCCAAATTAAAGACGTCACCTCGACAAACACGAAAAAAAAGAAGCGGATTTTAACGCTCCTGCCGCTATCCGCCACATGCGAGCGCCTTTTTTGTCATTGAGACGCCTTCCATTGCACTAGAAAAAAGTTCCAACTGAATTTAAGCCAAATTAAAGACGTCACCTCGACAAACACGAAAAAAAGAAGCGGATTTAAATGCTCCTGCCGCTATCCGCCACATGCGAGCGCCTTTTTTGTCATTGCGACGCCTTCCATTGCACTAGAAAAAAGTTCCAACTGAATTTAAGCCAAATTAAAGACGTCAACAAGACAAACACGAAAAAAAATATGCGGATTTTAACGCTCCTGCCGCTATCCGCCACATGCGAGCGCCTTTTTTGTCATTGAGACGCCTTCCATTGCACTAGAAAAAAGTTCCAACTGAATTTAAGCCAAATTAAAGACGTCACCTAGACAAACACGAAAAAAAAAGCGGATTTTAACGCTCCTGCCGCTATCCGCCACATGCGAGCGCCTTTTTTGTCATTGAGACGCCTTCCATTGCACTAGAAAAAAGTTCCAACTGAATTTAAGCCAAATTAAAGACGTCACCTCGACAAACACGAAAAAAAGAAGCGGATTTAAATGCTCCTGCCGCTATCCGCCACATGCGAGCGCCTTTTTTGTCATTGAGACGCCTTCCATTGCACTAGAAAAAAGTTCCAACTGAATTTAAGCCAAATTAAAGACGTCACCTCGACAAACACGAAAAAAAAAGCGGATTTTAACGCTCCTGCCGCTATCCGCCACATGCGAGCGCCTTTTTTGTCATTGAGACGCCTTCCATTGCACTAGAAAAAAGTTCCAACTGAATTTAAGCCAAATTAAAGACGTCACCTCGACAAACACGAAAAAAAGAAGCGGATTTAAACGCTCCTGCCGCTATCCGCCACATGCGAGCGCCTTTTTTGTCATTGCGACGCCTTCCATTGCACTAGAAAAAAGTTCCAACTGAATTTAAGCCAAATTAAAGACGTCACCTCGACAAACACGAAAAAAAAAGCGGAATTTAACGCTCCTGCCGCTATCCGCCACATGCGAGCGCCTTTTTTGTCATTGAGACGCCTTCCATTGCACTAGAAAAAAGTTCCAACTGAATTTAAGCCAAATTAAAGACGTCACAAGACAAACACGAAAAAAAATATGCGGATTTTAACGCCCCTGCCGCTATCCGCCACATGCGAGCGCCTTTTTTGTCATTGAGACGCCTTCCATTGCACTAGAAAAAAGTTCCAACTGAATTTAAGCCAAATTAAAGACGTCACCTCGACAAACACGAAAAAAAGAAGCGGATTTAACGCTCCTGCCGCTATCCGCCACATGCGAGCGCCTTTTTTGTCATTGAGACGCCTTCCATTGCACTAGAAAAAAGTTCCAACTGAATTTAAGCCAAATTAAAGACGTCACCTCGACAAACACGAAAAAAAAGAAGCGGATTTAAATGCTCCTGCCGCTATCCGCCACATGCGAGCGCCTTTTTTGTCATTGCGACGCCTTCCATTGCACTAGAAAAAAGTTCCAACTGAATTTAAGCCAAATTAAAGACGTCAACAAGACAAACACGAAAAAAAATATGCGGATTTTAACGCCCCTGACGCTATCCGCCACATGCGAGCGCCTTTTTTGTCATTGAGACGCCTTCCATTGCACTAGAAAAAGTTCCAACTGAATTTAAGCCAAATTAAAGACGTCACCTCGACAAACACGAAAAAAAGAAGCGGATTTAACGCTCCTGCCGCTATCCGCCACATGCGAGCGCCTTTTTTGTCATTGAGACGCCTTCCATTGCACTAGAAAAAAGTTCCAACTGAATTTAAGCCAAATTAAAGACGTCACCTCGACAAACACGAAAAAAAGAAGCGGATTTAAATGCTCCTGCCGCTATCCGCCACATGCGAGCGCCTTTTTTGTCATTGCGACGCCTTCGATTGCACTAGAAAAAAGTTCCAACTGAATTTAAGCCAAATTAAAGACGTCACCTCGACAAACACGAAAAAAAAAGCGGATTTTAAATGCTCCTGCCGCTATCCGCCACATGCGAGCGCCTTTTTTGTCATTGAGACGCCTTCCATTGCACTAGAAAAAAGTTCCAACTGAATTTAAGCCAAATTAAAGACGTCACAAGACAAACACGAAAAAAAGAAGCGGATTTAACGCTCCTGCCGCTATCCGCCACATGTGAGCGCCTTTTTTGTCATTGAGACGCCTTCCATTGCACTAGAAAAAAGTTCCAACTGAATTTAAGCCAAATTAAAGACGTCAACAAGACAAACACGAAAAAAAGAAGCGGATTTTAACGCTCCTGCCGCTATCCGCCACATGCGAGCGCCTTTTTTGTCATTGAGACGCCTTCCATTGCACTAGAAAAAAGTTCCAACTGAATTTAAGCCAAATTAAAGACGTCACCTCGACAAACACGAAAAAAAGAAGCGGATTTAAATGCTCCTGCCGCTATCCGCCACATGCGAGCGCCTTTTTTGTCATTGAGACGCCTTCCATTGCACTAGAAAAAAGTTCCAACTGAATTTAAGCCAAATTAAAGACGTCACCTCGACAAACACGAAAAAAAGAAGCGGATTTTAACGCTCCTGCCGCTATCCGCCACATGCGAGCGCCTTTTTTGTCATTGAGACGCCTTCCATTGCACTAGAAAAAGTTCCAACTGAATTTAAGCCAAATTAAAGACGTCACATCGACAAACACGAAAAAAAAGAAGCGGATTTTAACGCTCCTGCCGCTATCCGCCACATGCGAGCGCCTTTTTTGTCATTGAGACGCCTTCCATTGCACTAGAAAAAAGTTCCAACTGAATTTAAGCCAAATTAAAGACGTCACCTCGACAAACACGAAAAAAAAATGCGGATTTTAACGCTCCTGCCGCTATCCGCCACATGCGAGCGCCTTTTTTGTCATTGAGACGCCTTCCATTGCACTAGAAAAAAGTTCCAACTGAATTTAAGCCAAATTAAAGACGTCACCTCGACAAACACGAAAAAAAATAGCGGATTTTAACGCTCCTGCCGCTATCCGCCACATGCGAGCGCCTTTTTTGTCATTGCGACGCCTTCCATTGCACTAGAAAAAAGTTCCAACTGAATTTAAGCCACATTAAAGACGTCACCCCACAAACAAGAAAAAAAAGAAGCGGATTTTAACGCTCCTGCCGCTATCCGCCACATGCGAGCGCCTTTTTTGTCATTGAGACGCCTTCCATTGCACTAGAAAAAAGTTCCAACTGAATTTAAGCCAAATTAAAGACGTCACCTCGACAAACACGAAAAAAAGAAGCGGATTTTAACGCTCCTGCCGCTATCCGCCACATGCGAGCGCCTTTTTTGTCATTGAGACGCCTTCCATTGCACTAGAAAAAAGTTCCAACTGAATTTAAGCCAAATTAAAGACGTCACAAGACAAACACGAAAAAAAATAGCGGATTTTAACGCTCCTGCCGCTATCCGCCACATGCGAGCGCCTTTTTTGTCATTGAGACGCCTTCCATTGCACTAGAAAAAAGTTCCAACTGAATTTAAGCCAAATTAAAGACGTCACAAAACAAACACGAAAAAAAAAGCGGATTTTAACGCTCCTGCCGCTATCCGCCACATGCGAGCGCCTTTTTTGTCATTGAGACGCCTTCCATTGCACTAGAAAAAAGTTCCAACTGAATTTAAGCCAAATTAAAGACGTCACATCGACAAACACGAAAAAAAAGAAGCGGATTTTAAATGCTCCTGCCGCTATCCGCCACATGCGAGCGCCTTTTTTGTCATTGAGACGCCTTCCATTGCACTAGAAAAAAGTTCCAACTGAATTTAAGCCAAATTAAAGACGTCACCTCGACAAACACGAAAAAAAGAAGCGGATTTAAATGCTCCTGCCGCTATCCGCCACATGCGAGCGCCTTTTTTGTCATTGAGACGCCTTCCATTGCACTAGAAAAAAGTTCCAACTGAATTTAAGCCAAATTAAAGACGTCACCATCGACAAACACGAAAAAAAATGCGGATTTAACGCTCCTGCCGCTATCCGCCACATGCGAGCGCCTTTTTTGTCATTGCGACGCCTTCCATTGCACTAGAAAAAAGTTCCAACTGAATTTAAGCCAAATTAAAGACGTCACCATCGACAAACACGAAAAAAAATATGCGGATTTTAACGCTCCTGCCGCTATCCGCCACATGTGAGCGCCTTTTTTGTCATTGAGACGCCTTCCATTGCACTAGAAAAAAGTTCCAACTGAATTTAAGCCAAATTAAAGACGTCACAAGACAAACACGAAAAAAAAAGCGGATTTTAACGCTCCTGCCGCTATCCGCCACATGCGAGCGCCTTTTTTGTCATTGAGACGCCTTCCATTGCACTAGAAAAAAGTTCCAACTGAATTTAAGCCAAATTAAAGACGTCACCATCGACAAACACGAAAAAAAGAAGCGGATTTTAAATGCTCCTGCCGCTATCCGCCACATGCGAGCGCCTTTTTTGTCATTGAGACGCCTTCCATTGCACTAGAAAAAAGTTCCAACTGAATTTAAGCCAAATTAAAGACGTCACCTCGACAAACACGAAAAAAAGAAGCGGATTTTAACGCTCCTGCCGCTATCCGCCACATGCGAGCGCCTTTTTTGTCATTGCGACGCCTTCCATTGCACTAGAAAAAAGTTCCAACTGAATTTAAGCCAAATTAAAGACGTCACCATCGACAAACACGAAAAAAAGAAGCGGATTTAATCCCCCTGCCGCTATCCGCCACATGCGAGCGCCTTTTTTGTCATTGCGACGCCTTCCATTGCACTAGAAAAAAGTTCCAACTGAATTTAAGCCAAATTAAAGACGTCACCAAGACAAACACGAAAAAAAAAGCGGATTTTAACGCTCCTGCCGCTATCCGCCACATGCGAGCGCCTTTTTTGTCATTGAGACGCCTTCCATTGCACTAGAAAAAAGTTCCAACTGAATTTAAGCCAAATTAAAGACGTCACCATCGACAAACACGAAAAAAAGAAGCGGATTTTAAATGCTCCTGCCGCTATCCGCCACATGCGAGCGCCTTTTTTGTCATTGAGACGCCTTCCATTGCACTAGAAAAAAGTTCCAACTGAATTTAAGCCAAATTAAAGACGTCACCATCGACAAACACGAAAAAAAGAAGCGGATTTTAACGCTCCTGCCGCTATCCGCCACATGCGAGCGCCTTTTTTGTCATTGCGACGCCTTCCATTGCACTAGAAAAAAGTTCCAACTGAATTTAAGCCAAATTAAAGACGTCACCTCGACAAACACGAAAAAAAGAAGCGGATTTTAAATGCTCCTGCCGCTATCCGCCACATGCGAGCGCCTTTTTTGTCATTGCAGACGCCTTCCATTGCACTAGAAAAAAGTTCCAACTGAATTTAAGCCAAATTAAAGACGTCAACAAGACAAACACGAAAAAAAGAAGCGGATTTAAATGCTCCTGCCGCTATCCGCCACATGCGAGCGCCTTTTTTGTCATTGCGACGCCTTCCATTGCACTAGAAAAAAGTTCCAACTGAATTTAAGCCAAATTAAAGACGTCACCAAGACAAACACGAAAAAAATATGCGGATTTTAACGCTCCTGCCGCTATCCGCCACATGTGAGCGCCTTTTTTGTCATTGAGACGCCTTCCATTGCACTAGAAAAAAGTTCCAACTGAATTTAAGCCAAATTAAAGACGTCACCAAGACAAACACGAAAAAAAGAAGCGGATTTAAATGCTCCTGCCGCTATCCGCCACATGCGAGCGCCTTTTTTGTCATTGCGACGCCTTCCATTGCACTAGAAAAAAGTTCCAACTGAATTTAAGCCAAATTAAAGACGTCACCAAGACAAACACGAAAAAAAGAAGCGGATTTAAATGCTCCTGCCGCTATCCGCCACATGCGAGCGCCTTTTTTGTCATTGAGACGCCTTCCATTGCACTAGAAAAAAGTTCCAACTGAATTTAAGCCAAATTAAAGACGTCACCATCGACAAACACGAAAAAAAGAAGCGGATTTTAACGCTCCTGCCGCTATCCGCCACATGTGAGCGCCTTTTTTGTCATTGAGACGCCTTCCATTGCACTAGAAAAAAGTTCCAACTGAATTTAAGCCAAATTAAAGACGTCACCTCGACAAACACGAAAAAAAATGCGGATTTAACGCTCCTGCCGCTATCCGCCACATGCGAGCGCCTTTTTTGTCATTGCGCCGACTTCCATTGCACTAGAAAAAAGTTCCAACTGAATTTAAGCCAAATTAAAGACGTCACCTCGACAAACACGAAAAAAAAGAAGCGGATTTTAACGCTCCTGCCGCTATCCGCCACATGCGAGCGCCTTTTTTGTCATTGAGACGCCTTCCATTGCACTAGAAAAAAGTTCCAACTGAATTTAAGCCAAATTAAAGACGTCACCACGACAAACACGAAAAAAAGAAGCGGATTTAAATGCTCCTGCCGCTATCCGCCACATGCGAGCGCCTTTTTTGTCATTGAGACGCCTTCCATTGCACTAGAAAAAAGTTCCAACTGAATTTAAGCCAAATTAAAGACGTCACCCTCGACAAACACGAAAAAAAAATGCGGATTTTAACGCTCCTGCCGCTATCCGCCACATGTGAGCGCCTTTTTTGTCATTGAGACGCCTTCCATTGCACTAGAAAAAAGTTCCAACTGAATTTAAGCCAAATTAAAGACGTCAACAAGACAAACACGAAAAAAAGAAGCGGATTTAAATGCTCCTGCCGCTATCCGCCACATGCGAGCGCCTTTTTTGTCATTGAGACGCCTTCCATTGCACTAGAAAAAAGTTCCAACTGAATTTAAGCCAAATTAAAGACGTCACCACGACAAACACGAAAAAAAAAGCGGATTTTAACGCTCCTGCCGCTATCCGCCACATGCGAGCGCCTTTTTTGTCATTGAGACGCCTTCCATTGCACTAGAAAAAAGTTCCAACTGAATTTAAGCCAAATTAAAGACGTCACCATCGACAAACACGAAAAAAAGAAGCGGATTTTAAATGCTCCTGCCGCTATCCGCCACATGCGAGCGCCTTTTTTGTCATTGCGACGCCTTCCATTGCACTAGAAAAAAGTTCCAACTGAATTTAAGCCAAATTAAAGACGTCACCTCGACAAACACGAAAAAAAAGAAGCGGATTTAAATGCTCCTGCCGCTATCCGCCACATGCGAGCGCCTTTTTTGTCATTGCGACGCCTTCCATTGCACTAGAAAAAAGTTCCAACTGAATTTAAGCCAAATTAAAGACGTCACCTCGACAAACACGAAAAAAAGAAGCGGATTTTAACGCTCCTGCCGCTATCCGCCACATGCGAGCGCCTTTTTTGTCATTGAGACGCCTTCCATTGCACTAGAAAAAAGTTCCAACTGAATTTAAGCCAAATTAAAGACGTCACCTCGACAAACACGAAAAAAAGAAGCGGATTTAAATGCTCCTGCCGCTATCCGCCACATGCGAGCGCCTTTTTTGTCATTGCGACGCCTTCCATTGCACTAGAAAAAAGTTCCAACTGAATTTAAGCCAAATTAAAGACGTCACCATCGACAAACACGAAAAAAAAAGCGGATTTTAACGCTCCTGCCGCTATCCGCCACATGCGAGCGCCTTTTTTGTCATTGAGACGCCTTCCATTGCACTAGAAAAAAGTTCCAACTGAATTTAAGCCAAATTAAAGACGTCACCTCGACAAACACGAAAAAAAAATGCGGATTTTAACGCTCCTGCCGCTATCCGCCACATGCGAGCGCCTTTTTTGTCATTGAGACGCCTTCCATTGCACTAGAAAAAAGTTCCAACTGAATTTAAGCCAAATTAAAGACGTCAACAAGACAAACACGAAAAAAAGAAGCGGATTTTAACGCTCCTGCCGCTATCCGCCACATGCGAGCGCCTTTTTTGTCATTGAGACGCCTTCCATTGCACTAGAAAAAAGTTCCAACTGAATTTAAGCCAAATTAAAGACGTCACCAAGACAAACACGAAAAAAAATATGCGGATTTTAACGCTCCTGCCGCTATCCGCCACATGTGAGCGCCTTTTTTGTCATTGAGACGCCTTCCATTGCACTAGAAAAAAGTTCCAACTGAATTTAAGCCAAATTAAAGACGTCACCATCGACAAACACGAAAAAAAGAAGCGGATTTAAATGCTCCTGCCGCTATCCGCCACATGCGAGCGCCTTTTTTGTCATTGAGACGCCTTCCATTGCACTAGAAAAAAGTTCCAACTGAATTTAAGCCAAATTAAAGACGTCACCTCGACAAACACGAAAAAAAGAAGCGGATTTTAACGCTCCTGCCGCTATCCGCCACATGCGAGCGCCTTTTTTGTCATTGAGACGCCTTCCATTGCACTAGAAAAAAGTTCCAACTGAATTTAAGCCAAATTAAAGACGTCACCATCGACAAACACGAAAAAAAAAGCGGATTTAAATGCTCCTGCCGCTATCCGCCACATGCGAGCGCCTTTTTTGTCATTGAGACGCCTTCCATTGCACTAGAAAAAAGTTCCAACTGAATTTAAGCCAAATTAAAGACGTCACC